>NC_053396.1:111909554-112050269 GCF_905171765.1 Bufo bufo
TGCTGCAAACCTCTCCTTTCACCTGGGACAAAGTGCATAATGTACTTCGCCACATCTCTGGGCGATTTGCGCTTTGCACATTGTCCCATGGGGAAGGAGAGGTTTGTCCTATAAAGGTAAAAAAAAAAAAAATCATCGGTAAGCAAAAAAGTTAATGTTCTGTTCAAATGTTATATAAACTTAATGTTAATAAATTTATTGCGTTGCGGCCTGTTTTTTTTTTTTTTTTTTTTACCTTCCAGGTGGACCAACCAATGAACGAGCTGCAGCACTGATGTGCATTCTGACAGAAGCATTGCACTGCTGTCAGATTACACAAAAGTCGGTGTATGCGGCGCTGCAAGACGAGATTTCTCCTCTGCAGTAAAAAAGATACGTTTGCCGAGGCATATGAGCTGAGGGGCGGTGTTCATATGCTTTGGCAAACACTTTGTATATAAAAAAAAAATCCCGGCAATGATTTATTCATCCACATCGATTGATGTGAATGGAGAAATCGGGTTTGCCAGGGCATACGAGCTAAGTGGGTTTGGATGTTGGGCGGAGCTCCTATGTCCTGGCAGACGCCTTTCCCCTCTTTTTTTTTTGGCAGAGATTTTTTCATCCACATTGATCAATGCGAATGAAGAAATCTGTGCCGTTCATTTTTTCTTTCAGCCCAGAGGGGAAAAAAATCTCATTACCCGTATGCTCAATATAAGGAGAATAGCAGAAACTCCTAATGCTGGCCATACATGTAATGATTGCGGAGACCCTCAAATGCCAGGGCAGTACAAACACCCCACAAATGACCCCATTTTGGAAAGAAGACATCCCAAGGTATTCGCTGAGGGGCATATTGAGTCCATAAAAGATTGAAATTTTTGTCCCAAGTTAGTTTAAAAAAAATCTTCTATGAACTCGCCATGCCCCTCATGGAATACCTTGGGGTGTCTTCTTTCCAAAATGGGGTCACTTGTGGGGTATTTATACTGCCCTGGCATTTTAGGGGCCCTAAAGCGTGAGAAGAAGTCTGGAATCCAAATGTCTAAAAAAAGAGCACCTTTAGGATTTCACAGGGCATTTTTAACACATTTGGATTTCAAACTACAGTACTTCTCATGCATTAGGGCCCCTAAAATGCCAGGGCAGTATAAATACCCCACAAGTGACCCCATTTTGGAAAGAAGACACCCCAAGGTATTCCGTGAGGGGCATGGCGAGTTCCTAGAATTTTTATTTTTTTTGGCACAAGTTAGCGGAAAATTATGATTTATTTATTTATATATTTTTTTCTTACAAAGTCTCATATTCCACTAACTTGTGACAAAAAATAAAAACTTCCATGAACTCACCATGCCCATCACGGAATACCTTGGGGTGTCTTCTTTCCAAAATGGGGTCACTTGTGGGGTATTTATACTGCCCTGGCATTTTAGGGGCCCTAATGCGTGAAAAGAAGTCTGGAATCCAAATGTGTTAAAAATGCCCTGTGAAATCCTAAAGGTGCTCTTTAAAATTTGCGCCCCTTTGCCCACCTAGGCTGCAAAAAAGTGTCACACATGTGGTATCGCCATACTCAGGAGAAGTAGGGCAATGTGTTTTGGGGTGTCTTTTTACATATACTCATGCTGGGTGAGATAAATATCTCTGTCAAATGACAAATTTGTATAAAAAAAAATGGGAAAAGTTGTCTTTTAGAGAGATATTTCTCTCACCCAGCATGAGTATATGTAAAAATACACCCCAAAACACATTGCCCTACTTCTCCTGAGTACAGCAATACCACATGTGTGACACTTTTTTGCAGCCTAGGTGGGCAAAGGGGCCCAAATTCTAAAGAGCACCTTTAGGATTTCACAGGGCATTTTTAAAGCTCTATTAGTGAGAAGAAAAATAGGTAAAATTCATTTGGGTGGTAAGTTGTATGACCGAGCAATAAACCGTGAAAGTAGTGTAGTGCAGAATTGTAAAAAGTGGTCTGGTCATTAAGGGTGTTTAAGCTAGGGGAGCTGAGGTGGTTAAGCATTGAATCAAAGGAGGTGGCGCGCATCAATTAAAGAAGCATTTCAGAAATTTTATTCCTTGTCACATATGCAGAGCAGGGGTTTATTCACGTCTAAAATTGTATAATATCAACCTAAGAATGTAACAGAAAAATTACAGAAATGTATTAACCTGTCTACTTGGTAGAGCAGGGGTCTATGACAGAAAAAAATTGTTTATTGTCACCCGAAAATGTAAAATTAAAATTTTTGAAATTTATTAAGCTGTTGACTAGGTAGAGGAAGGGTATATTACACCAAAAAATTTGTGAATTTGACCCTAACCTATTATTAACCTATTATTTTTTTTTACCGGTCTACTACTGTAGGTATAGCAGTGGTACTTCACACCCAAAAAATTTAGAATTTCACTAGAAAATGTAAATGACAATTATATATATTTTTTTTAACCGGCCTACTAGGTATAGCAGTGGTACATCCCACCCAAAAATTGGTGAATTTCACCCGAAAATGTAACAGACAAATTTTTTTATTTTTTTTGCCTGTCTACTAGGTATAGCAGTGGTACATCACACCCAAAAATTTGTGAATTTCTCCCGAAAATGTAAATGACAAAGTAGTGAAATGATCTAAAATAAAATACGTACAAATAAAAAAAAAAAATTTGATTTATGAGGTGGAGTTCCATATGGAGTAGGAGTTTGAGGAGGCGTTGGACGTAGCGGTGTAGGTGGAAGCGGCGGTGGAGGAGGACGAGGTAGCCAACACAGGTTTTTGGTTTTAATTAAATTTTTTAAAATTAGGGTACACTCTAAAAGAGTGTGAAATATCCAAAATACAAGAATGAGCAATTGCGCTGCAGTATAACAATGGCTGGTTAGTGCCGGTATACATGTCTATTCTGCACAAGGTACGGACAAGTCCTGAGGGATCCATGCCTGGTTCATTTTAATGAACATGAGCTTGTCCACATTGGCTGTGGACAGGTGGCTGCGCTTGTCTGTGATGACGCCCCCTGCCGTGCTAAACACATGTTCAGATAATACACTGGCTGCAGGGCAGGCCAGCACCTACAAGGCGTAAAGGGCAAGCTCAGGCCATGTGACCAATTGGGAGACCCAGAAATTGAAGGGGGCAGACCCGTCATTCAGTACGTGTAGGTGTGTGCACACAAACTGCTCCACCATGTTGGTGAAATGCTGCCTCCTGCTAAGACGTTCCATATCAGCTGGTGGTGCTGGTTGTTGTGGCGTAATGACAAAGCTTTTCCACATTTCGGCCATGCTAACCGTGCCTTCTGAGGTGCTGGTGGTGCCCCAGCTGCGTTGGCGACCTCTGCCTTCGCCTTGTGCTTCCACTGTGCCCCCGCTGTCAGGTGGGTATGCCACCAGCAGCTCGTCTACCAGCGTGCGCTTGTACTCGCGCATCTTACGATCACGCTCCAGTGAGGGAATTAAGGACGGTACATTGTCCTTGTAACGGGGATCCAGCAGCGTGGCCACCCAGTAATCAGCACAAGTTAGAATGTGGGCAACTCGGCGGTCGTTGCGGAGACACTGCAGCATGTAATCGCTCATTTGTTTTGGGGTGTCTTTTTACATATACTCACTCATGCTGGGTGAGATAAATATCTCTGTCAAATGACAAATTTGTATAAAAAAAAATGGGAAAAGTTGTCTTTTAGAGAGATATTTCTCTCACCCAGCATGAGTATATGTAAAAATACACCCCAAAACACATTGCCCTACTTCTCCTGAGTACAGCAATACCACATGTGTGACACTTTTTTGCAGCCTAGGTGGGCAAAGGGGCCCAAATTCTAAAGAGCACCTTTAGGATTTCACAGGGCATTTTTAACACATTTGGATTTCAAACTACTTCTCACGCATTAGGGCCCCTAAAATGCCAGGGCAGTATAACTACCCCACAAGTGACCCCATTTTGGAAAGAAGACACCCCAAGGTATTTTGTGATGGGCATAGTGAGTTCATGGAGGTTTTTATTTTTTGTCACAAGTTAGTGGAATATGAGACTTTGTAAGAAAAAGAAAAGAAAAGAAAAAAATCATAATTTTCCGCTAACTTGTGACAAAAAATAAAAAGTTCTATAAACTCACTATGCCCATCAGCGAATACCTTAGGGTGTCTACTTTCCGAAATGGGGTCATTTGTCGGGTGTTTCTACTGTCTGGCCATTGTAGAACCTCAGGAAACATGACAGGTGCTCAGAAAGTCAGAGCTGCTTCTAAATGCGGAAATTCACATTTTTGTACCATAGTTTGTAAACGCTGTAACTTTTGCGCAAACCAATAAATATACACTTATTGCATTTTTTTATCACAGACATGTAGAACAATAAAATTTGAGAAAATTTTATATATAAAAATAGTTTTATTTGAAAAATTTTACAACTGAAAGGGAAAAATGTCCTTTTTTTGCAAAAAAATCTGTAAATTTCGATTAATAACAAAAAAAAGTAAAAATTTCAGCAGCAATGAAATACTACCAAATGAAAGCTCTATTAGTGAGAAGAAAAATAGGTAAAATTCATTTGGGTGGTAAGTTGTATGACCGAGCAATAAACCGTGAAAGTAGTGTAGTGCAGAATTGTAAAAAGTGGTCTGGTCATTAAGGGTGTTTAAGCTAGGGGAGCTGAGGTGGTTAAGCATTGAATCAAAGGAGGTGGCGCGCATCAATTAAAGAAGCATTTCAGAAATTTTATTCCTTGTCACATATGCAGAGCAGGGGTTTATTCACGTCTAAAATTGTATAATATCAACCTAAGAATGTAACAGAAAAATTACAGAAATGTATTAACCTGTCTACTTGGTAGAGCAGGGGTCTATGACAGAAAAAAATTGTTTATTGTCACCCGAAAATTTAAAATTAAAATTTTTGAAATTTATTAAGCTGTTGACTAGGTAGAGGAAGGGTATATTACACCAAAAAATTTGTGAATTTGACCCTAACCTATTATTAACCTATTATTTTTTTTTACCGGTCTACTAGGTATAGCAGTGGTACTTCACACCCAAAAAATTTAGAATTTCACTAGAAAATGTAAATGACAATTATATATATTTTTTTTAACCGGCCTACTAGGTATAGCAGTGGTACATCCCACCCAAAAATTGGTGAATTTCACCCGAAAATGTAACAGACAAATTTTTTTATTTTTTTTGCCTGTCTACTAGGTATAGCAGTGGTACATCACACCCAAAAATTTGTGAATTTCTCCCAAAAATGTAAATGACAAAGTAGTGAAATGATCTAAAATAAAATACGTACAAATAAAAAAAAAAAATTTGATTTATGAGGTGGAGTTCCATATGGAGTAGGAGCTTGAGGAGGCGTTGGACGTAGCGGTGTAGGTGGAAGCGGCGGTGGAGGAGGACGAGGTAGCCAACACAGGTTTTTGGTTTTAATTAAATTTTTTAAAATTAGGGTACACTCTAAAAGAGTGTGAAATATCCAAAATACAAGAATGAGCAATTGCGCTGCAGTATAACAATGGCTGGTTAGTGCCGGTATACATGTCTATTCTGCACAAGGTACGGACAAGTCCTGAGGGATCCATGCCTGGTTCATTTTAATGAACATGAGCTTGTCCACATTGGCTGTGGACAGGTGGCTGCGCTTGTCTGTGATGACGCCCCCTGCCGTGCTAAACACATGTTCAGATAATACACTGGCTGCAGGGCAGGCCAGCACCTACAAGGCGTAAAGGGCACGCTCAGGCCATGTGACCAATTGGGAGACCCAGAAATTGAAGGGGGCAGACCCGTCATTCAGTACGTGTAGGTGTGTGCACACATACTGCTCCACCATGTTGGTGAAATGCTGCCTCCTGCTAAGACGTTCCATATCAGCTGGTGGTGCTGGTTGTTGTGGCGTAATGACAAAGCTTTTCCACATTTCGGCCATGCTAACCGTGCCTTCTGAGGTGCTGGTGGTGCCCCAGCTGCGTTGGCGACCTCTGCCTTCGCCTTGTGCTTCCACTGTGCCCCCGCTGTCAGGTGGGTATGCCACCAGCAGCTCGTCTACCAGCGTGCGCTTGTACTCGCGCATCTTACGATCACGCTCCAGTGAGGGAATTAAGGACGGTACATTGTCCTTGTAACGGGGATCCAGCAGCGTGGCCACCCAGTAATCAGCACAAGTTAGAATGTGGGCAACTCGGCGGTCGTTGCGGAGACACTGCAGCATGTAATCGCTCATTTGTGCCAGGCTGCCCAGAGGCAACGAAAAGCTGTCCTTTGTGGGAGGTGTATCGTCTGTGTCCACGGTATCCCCCCAGCCACGCACCAGTGATGGCCATGAGCTGGTCTGGGTGCCACCCTGCTATGAACATGGTTCCTTCTCCTCCATCTCCTCCTCCTCTTCCTCCACCTCGTCATCCTCCAGAACTGTGCCCTGGATGGACAATTGTGTACCTGGCGTTTGTGGGTGCAGGAACCCACCCTCGGAGCCACTTGTGAATGACAGGCTGGAAACCCTACGAAATGATCCCGGCTAGTCCCAGAGCTGCTACGAGATTTCGCCCATTATCGCACACCACCAGGCCGGGCTTGAGGCTGACTGGCACAAACCACTAATCGGTCTGTTGTTCAAGGCCCGTCCACAGCTCATGCGCGGTGTGGGGTTTGTCCCCCAAACAGATAAGTTTTAAAACTGCCTGCTGTCGTTTACCCCTGGCTGTGCTGAAGTTGGTGGTGAAGGTGTTACGCTGACCGTATGAGGAGCTGGTAGAGGATGAGGAAGCAGAGTAGGAGGAGGAAGAAGCAGGAGGCAAACTGAAGCGCCCTGCAATCCTCGGTGGTGGAAGGACATGCATGCGCCAAACTACTATCCGCCTCAGGCCCAGCCGCCACTGCATTTACCCAGTGTGCTGTTATGGAGATATAACGTCCCTGACCGTGCTTACTGGTCCACGTATCCGTAGTCAGGTGCACCTTGACACAGATGGCGTTGCGCAATGCACACCTGATTTTGTCCCCTACTTGGTTGTGCAGGAAAGGGATGGCTCTCATGGAAAAGTAGTGGCGGCTAGGCACGACGTACTCTGGGACAGCCACCGCCACAAGGCCTTTAAAACTATCCGTCTCCACCAGACGGAATGACAGCATTTCAAAGGCAAGTAATTTAGAAATGCTGGCATTCAGGGCTAGGGATCGCGGGTGGGTAGGGGGGTAATTCCTCTTCCTCTCCAGGGTTTGGGAGATGGAGAGCTGTACGCTTCCGTGGGACATTGTGGAGATGCTTGGTGACACAGGTGTTGGTGTTGCTGGCAGATCCTCTGTTTGCGGGGTGGCAGGTGGCACTGTGGATGAAGAGGCCGAGACTGCAGCACAATAGGAAGCAGGAGGGGCCAGAGACCTTTCTTGGTTTTTGAGGTGTCTACTCCACTAAAGATTTGTTTGCCCAAAATGGCTGTATTTCAAATACCTGAATCAAACCCCTGTATTTATAGGGTGTATCCCACACGGCCTAACCCACATTAGGCCTCAATTAAAGATTTCTTTGCCCAAAATGGTGGTCCAGCTACAGCATAACCCTTTACAAAAATATAATATAAATAGATTTAATATAACAAAACAGCAACCATGTCCTTATATGTCCAGACCCACACCAGGCCACCCAGAGGATACTGCCAGGGAGTGGGGTAGTTGACCCTAGTTACGTATACTAAAGCTTGGCCCTAAGCCCAGGGGCGGCCCCTAATGGTGGAGCCCCCCTGTCCTCGAACCTGGCTAACAACTCCTATTAGGCCCTAGGGTGATGAGTATAGGTAGTTATACAGATAGTGGTGGGCTGATATGGGCATGGACAGAGAGGATCAGAAAGATGCTACAAAGGCACCGTATATACAGCCCTGATGATAAGAACTACCATCCGGTACACGGTGCACACGACTACAGAATAACATAAAACACTTAAATAGGATACAGAAGATGCCACAGAATTAAACCGTGGTAAACCCCAACGCGTTTCCCCCACGGTGTGGGATCATCAGGGGGTGATAGATAAAAATAGTAGATATAGATAAATCGATTTGAGCGGAATACAAGATAAACGGACGGAGGCCCAGGTACAATTGGCACATCCGTAACATAACCGTTCAATAGTGTCAGTTGTGACATTCAGTAATCAACATAAAAAATTATTTGGACCAGATAATAATCCTGGGAGGGACAAATAGATATATACCAACAGTCCTGATGTATCACACACGTATGTCATACGTAAGAGAGGTAGATATCTGTAAAGAAAAAGGAGGATATCCATATATCAATATGCGTACGTCTACACCGCACCACCAGGTTAAGAATGTGACGGACCACCACCGGCATAGATTATATTGAGAGGAATCACTCACAGTGTATAGGGAAAATTCCATATATTGATAAAGTCACGATCAGGCTCATAGATAATACAAATAACTCCTTTGTAGATAATGGAGTGCGCTGCTGCCAATCGTGTTAGTGATGTTCACATGGTGTAACACGCGTATCAATCAACAGAGTGAGCTAGAGACATAATAGAATATTCATGCTAAAACACTGCACTCCACCCTCATAAGATGATATAGATAAGTTAGGGAGGTAGGCATACCTTCAGGTATATGCTGGATCGTATCAACCACTTAGGCAAGGTTAGACTGTTAGATAAAGATCCACTATATAACAGAAAAGCATGTGTTACAAGGACACCACTAAAAATAGCTCATGTCTAGGGGTGAAATTATCAGTTTACTTACTGTTGGTCAAGTAGTCAAGGACATGTATCCCCTCCCAGGGTCCAACTATAAATCTCCCAGAAGTGCCCCCTCTTATAGTGAACACCTAAAGTTCACTGATAGTGCACATCTGTGTCTGGGCGGAGGCCCAAATCACTGCCCCTCATTGGTCCGATCCGTATATCGTGTTGGGGAGCATGTTAATCCCATTGAAGTCAGCGTGCGTTCCACAATGGAACGCACGCCGCGCGACTTCCGGTATACGCCCCCGGAAGTGGCGTCATCGGCATATGCGCTCCAGCCTGGAGCGCACCTACACAGCAACCTGATCGCATGGAGACGTGCAGTCATGACGTTATCTCCCCGGGCCCTTGCGTTCCAGCATGGAGCGCAAACAGTCGGATCTGACACATCTATATGGGTAGGATAAACAAGTGAGGGCTCAATGAGGATCAAAATGAATAGAAAAGTTGCCATATAGAAGCAACAGTATCATCCAGCCCCATAGAACCACAATCATAGGAAGTGGATGATCAGGGGGACATATGGAAAGGACAGAGGATTGTTGTATGGATCGATAAAAAATATAATGATAGAACGATATACAGTGAAAACAGTGAAGCCATTTATCATCACTGTTAAAGATAATTACAAATTCGGTGCTTCACGCACCCGGCCCAGTAAAGGGACATGAATAACGACCGAGTCCACCTGTTGCAAGGGCAGCATGGGGGGAGGGGAGGGGGGGGGGGAAAGGGAAGGAATGGAAAAGGGGAAGAAAAAGGAAATATCGAGAGCAGGCCAGAAGGCCAAAAAGTAAAACAGGTCACAAATAGCATGAAAAAGTCAATCTTTCATTTAACCCGCGGGGGGATTGGGACCGGAGTCTGTGGATCCATTCGCTTTCTTTTTGTAGGATCCTCCTGTCCCAATCACCCCCACGTGGAGATGGATGTCTTTGCCCAAAATGGCTGTATTTCAAATAGCTGAATCAAACCCCTGTATTTAAAGGGTGTATCTCACACGGCCTGACCCACAGTAGGCCTCAATTAAAGATTTGTGCACCAAATGGGGTATTTCAAATATCTGAATATAACATAAAGGGTGTATCTCTCAATGACATATGCAGCAAAGGCAGCCAAATAAACTTTTTGGGCCCAAACGGGTGTTTGTTTAATAACTCAATATGGCAGCAGTATATAACCCAGGATTCTCAAACGTCAAGATGCTGCAAGGCCTGAAATATTGTGTATTTTGCCCCAAAAAGGGTGTTTTATTAATGAAAGAATATAAGCCCTGTATATACAGGGTGTATCTGACACGGCCTGACCCACAGTAGGCCTGAATTAAAGATTTGTGCACCAAATGGCGGTATTTTAAATATCTGAATATAACCCAAATGTATAAAGGGTGCATCTCACAATGACATCTGCAGCAAAGGCTGCCAACTAAATTATTTTTGCCCAAACGGGTGTTTGTTTAATAACTGAATTTGACAGCAGTATATAACCCTGTAATTTCACACGTGCTGATGCTGCAAGGCCTGAAAATAGTGTTTTTTGGCAAAAAAGTGTGTTTTAAAAACCCCACAAAATGATGGCTGTATCTCTAGCTTAAATTGCACACTGACTAATCCAGATGTTGTAGATTGCCAAAAAAGTGTTTTTTTGGTAACAGAATATGAAAGCTGTATATATAAAACTTGAATTAAATAAAACTTGCAGATCAGGAAAATAGTGTTTTTTGGCAAAAAAGTGTGTTTTTAAAAACCCAGAAAATGATGGCTGTTTTTATAGCTTAAATTGCACAATGACTAATCCAGATGTTGTATATTGCCAAAAAAGTGTTTTTTTGGTAACAGAACATGAAAGCTGTATATATTAAACTTGAATTTAACACTTGCAGATCTGGAAAATAGTGTTTTTTGGTACAAAAAGTGTGTTTTTAAAAACCCAGAAAATGATGGCTGTATTTATAGCTTAAATTGCACACTGACTAAGCCTGCAAATGCACCAGATGTTGTAAATTGCCCAAAAAAAATTCAATGTCCCAAAAGCTCAGATGCAGTGCTAGTGCACTGAGCTTGCATAAAATGACCGCCGCCGCCGCCGCCCACCTAACTGACTTATTAAAGTTATTTTTTTTCTGTCACTGGGCTCAGGGCAGGATAAAAAAAATTGTGCCCTGCACCCACAAAACACAATGCATGTAGATCGCTGAGTTAGGTTCAGATTTTGAGCAAAGAGTCTCTCCTTTTCTCTCCCTGAAATCACCAGCAGCATCCTCTCCCTACACTAAGCATAGCAGAGTGACGTGCAGCGCTATGTGACTCCAGCTTATATAGAGGCTGGGTCACATGCTACACTGGCCAATCAAAGCCATGCCATTAGTAGGCATGTCTGTGATGGCTTCTGAGGTCAGACAGTTAACCGCTTGTTGATTGGCTGCTCTGCAGCCTTTCAAAAAGCGCCAAGAAAGTGCCAAACACCGAACCCGAACTTTTACTGAAATGTTCGGGTTCGGGTTCGGGTTCGGGTCCGGGGTCCAAAAATCCTAAAGTTCGGTACGAACCCAAACTTTACAGTTCGGGTTCGCTCAACCCTATACCTGATTTTCCCTCATTCGTATCAGGTGTTTTTCTCCTTAATTGTCTTTCTCTGTATGGGAACGATCTCTGAGATAGTATGCGGTTGAACCCCCCATTTCCAAAAAAACTTCCGATGATTCCGAGTATTTGGAAGACTGTATAGAGCCTTGATTTTGAGTATAATCTCTGTTTTGTGGCCCCCATCTTTCTGATCTTCCTCTATTACGCCCACCTCTACCTCTTCTGGGTTTAAGGCAACTGACCGTCGAATGTTCAGCGTCAGAAGTATCCACTTCCGACGATGAAATTTCAGTTTTGGATGAAATTTTCTTGCAATCTATAAGATGTAAATATGCCCTTTTCTATTTAAATTCCAATAGATCTCTTCTAAACTGTTTATGTTTACGTTCCTATATGGAAGATTGGAATTTTTCCACTGATGTCTGCAGACTAGCTTCACACTTTGAAAATTCTGGGTCACTATCTCAAAGTTTTTTTCAATGAGCTCATTCAATTCTGCTGATGTTTTTGACAGAGTTTATTTTTCTTCTGTCAAGAGTAATTGCATCAAATTGATGGAGCTCTCTGTTAATATTTGTTCCCACTTTTCAATTAGTTGAGCGTGCTTCAGGGATCAGTGGAATTCTTTCTTTTCTATTCTTGCTTTTATATATTTATCAAGAGACTGTGTTTCCCACCAGGATTTTATATTATTCTGGTATCCTACAAATAAATCCTTAAATAGGGTTTTTAAATACTGAGTGTTCTGTATACCTTGATCCAGTTTCCTGTCTGAGAAAACTTGAGAGGCCTCGGCTAACCACTGGTCTGTGTTAATTGGTCTGATCAAAAAGCTAGCCATGCTAACCTAAACAAAACCTTCACCGATATTTTTTAGTCTAGAAAACAGGTAAGTACAGTAGGTGTTTGTGAGATTGTGCTTTTAGCACGACAGCGTCGCGCTGATACTCGGCAACATGGTGCCGAGATCTCGCACTCACTGGAATAGTGACAGCACATCCCAGCAAGCGCGTCATAGAAGCGACGGGAGATCCGACTTGGATTCCCGCCAATTCTACACGTGTGCGGCGTTTGTTATGAATCCTGAGGGGGAAGTTCCCGCCGGATTTTAAATAAAAATCCGGCCTGGGTCCCCCCCTCAGGAGCATACCGGGCCCTTAGGTCTGTTATGGGTTGTAAGGAGAGCCCCCCCTACGCCGAAAAAAACGGCGTAGGGGGTCCCCCTACAATCCATACCAGACCCGTATCCAAAGCACGCTACCCGGCCAGCCAGGAAGGGAGTGGGGACGAGCGAGCGCCCCCCCCCCCCTCCTGAGCCGTACCAGGCTGCATGCCCTCAACATGGGGGGGGTTGGGTGCTCTGGGGCAGGGGGCGCACTGCGGCCCCCCCACCTCAGAGCACCCTGTCCCCATGTTGATGAGGACAGGGCCCCTTCCCGACAACCCTGGCCGTTGGTTGTCGGGGTATGCGGGCGGGAGGCTTATCGGAATCTGGGAGCCCCCTTTAATAAGGGGGCCCCCAGATACCGGCCCCCCACCCTAAGTGAATGAGTATGGGGTACATCGTACCCCTACCCATTCACCTGCAAGAAAAGTGGTAAAAAAACAAATAAACCACACAGTGTATTAAAATATTTTATTTTTCTGCTCCGGAGGCCGCCCCCTGTCTTCTTTATTAGCTCTTTTACCAGGGGGGGCTCTTCTTCTTCCGCTATCCCGACGGGTCTTCTCCGCTATCCGGGGGGTCTTCTCAACTCTCCGGGGTTCTCCTTCTGTCTTCTCCGCTATCCGGGGGGTCTTCTCAACTCTCCGGGGTTCTCCTTCTGTCTTCTCCGCTATCCGGGGGGGTCTTCTCAACTCTCCGGGGTTCTCCTTCTGTCTTCTCCGCTATCCGGGGGGGTCTTCTCAACTCTCCGGGGTTCTCCTTCTGTCTTCTCCTTCTGTCTTGTTGACTCGGCGCACCCCGGTTCTTCGTCTCGCGAGACGTCTCGCGAGACGAAGAACCGGGGTGCGCCGAGTCTCGCGAGACGAAGAGCATACCGGGCCCTTAGGTCTGTTATGGGTTGTAAGGAGAGCCCCCCCTACGCCGAAAAAAACGGCGTAGGGGGTCCCCCTACAATCCATACCAGACCCGTATCCAAAGCACGCTACCCGGCCAGCCAGGAAGGGAGTGGGGACGAGCGAGCGCCCCCCCCCCCCCTCCTGAGCCGTACCAGGCTGCATGCCCTCAACATGGGGGGGTTGGGTGCTCTGGGGCAGGGGGCGCACTGCGGCCCCCCCACCTCAGAGCACCCTGTCCCCATGTTGATGAGGACAGGGCCCCTTCCCGACAACCCTGGCCGTTGGTTGTCGGGGTATGCGGGCGGGAGGCTTATCGGAATCTGGGAGCCCCCTTTAATAAGGGGGCCCCCAGATACCGGCCCCCCACCCTAAGTGAATGAGTATGGGGTACATCGTACCCCTACCCATTCACCTGCAAGAAAAGTGGTAAAAACACAAATAAACCACACAGTGTATTAAAATATTTTATTTTTCTGCTCCGGAGGCCGCCCCCTGTCTTCTTTATTAGCTCTTTTACCAGGGGGGGCTCTTCTTCTTCCGCTATCCCGACGGGTCTTCTCCGCTATCCGGGGGGGTCTTCTCAACTCTCCGGGGTTCTCCTTCTGTCTTCTCCGCTATCCGGGGGGTCTTCTCAACTCTCCGGGGTTCTCCTTCTGTCTTCTCCGCTATCCGGGGGGGTCTTCTCAACTCTCCGGGGTTCTCCTTCTGTCTTCTCCTTCTGTCTTGTTGACTCGGCGCACCCCGGTTCTTCGTCTCGCGAGACTCGGCGCACCCCGGTTCTTCGTCTCGCGAGACGTCTCGCGAGACGAAGAACCGGGGTGCGCCGAGTCAACAAGACAGAAGGAGAAGACAGAAGGAGAACCCCGGAGAGTTGAGAAGACCCCCCCGGATAGCGGAGAAGACAGAAGGAGAACCCCGGAGAGTTGAGAAGACCCCCCCGGATAGCGGAGAAGACCCGTCGGGATAGCGGAAGAAGAAGAGCCCCCCCTGGTAAAAGAGCTAATAAAGAAGACAGGGGGCGGCCTCCGGAGCAGAAAAATAAAATATTTTAATACACTGTGTGGTTTATTTGTTTTTTTACCACTTTTCTTGCAGGTGAATGGGTAGGGGTACGATGTACCCCATACTCATTCACTTAGGGTGGGGGGCCGGTATCTGGGGGCCCCCTTATTAAAGGGGGCTCCCAGATTCCGATAAGCCTCCCGCCCGCATACCCCGACAACCAACGGCCAGGGTTGTCGGGAAGGGGCCCTGTCCTCATCAACATGGGGACAGGGTGCTCTGAGGTGGGGGGGCCGCAGTGCGCCCCCTGCCCCAGAGCACCCAACCCCCCCATGTTGAGGGCATGCAGCCTGGTACGGCTCAGGAGGGGGGGGGGGGGGCGCTCGCTCGTCCCCACTCCCTTCCTGGCTGGCCGGGTAGCGTGCTTTGGATACGGGTCTGGTATGGATTGTAGGGGGACCACCTACGCCGTTTTTTTCGGCGTAGGGGGGGCTCTCCTTACAACCCATAACAGACCTAAGGGCCCGGTATGCTCCTGAGGGGGGGACCCAGGCCGGATTTTTATTTAAAATCCGGCGGGGACTTCCCCCTCAGGATTCATAACAAACGCCGCACACGTGTAGAATTGGCGGGAATCCAAGTCGGATCTCCCGTCGCTTCTATGACGGCTCTGTCTCCATCGCGGCAAGCCAGCTCGGCGCTGGCTCCCGCGATGGGGCTCGTAGGTGCTCAATCTCGCCGAGAAAGAGAGCGAGATTGACACAAAATCGGGTTCACCTACTGTATAATGAGAGAAGTCACTGAATAAATTATTTACCCTTAAAATATAACATTTATTTTTGATATCTTAAAAAATATATATATGGATTTGTATCTATATTCCCACAAACAATTAATTTAAACATAAATATATGGCGATCCTTGTAAATCCATTGGACATGTATATACACATTGTTCCACAGATGTGGATACTCACAGTACTGAAGACCCTTATGATGAGGGAATTTTTCTTTACCAGGTTGCGCACCGACGATCGTTCTAATCCTTCTTGTACAGGCTTGAATGCTTGTTGCTGAAGCTTGTATACTGGGATCCTCTGGATAAATTATAGGGGCACTAGACCAAGATACAAAGCGGAGTAATCGCCCTGAAGGGGGCGGTCCCACTTGTCGGTGGCTGTACCCTTACTAGGATTCCCTACCTGTCCAGTATTCCTAGTTATAGATGAGGCCAATGGTGAAAAAAACTAAAATCCAGTGCTGTAGAATATCTCCAATGGCTCTGAAAGTCCCAGTTGTGAATGGTGCCAATAGTAAAAAAGTCTAGTATATATACAGGAGAAACTCGAAAAATTAGAATATCGTGCAAAGTTAATTTATTTCGGTAATGCAACTTAAAAGGTGAAACTAATATATGATATAGACTCATTACATGCAAAGCGAGATATTTCAAGCCTTTATTTGTTATAATTTGGATGATTATGGCTTACAGCTTATGAAACCCCAAAGTCTCAATTTTGAGGTACAGTTTGCTAAGGGAAAATGGACTATTTAGCTGACGAGAGTGTGACACTTTGAGCCTAGATTATTGAACCTTTTCACAAAATTCTAATTTTAAACTGCATTAATGCAATTCCTTTTAATTTGCATTACTGAAATAAATGGACTTTTGCACAATATTCAAATTTTTCGAGTTTCACCTGTAATTTTCAATAACTTTAAAAGTCCCAACGCGTTTACCCAAGCTACTATATCGGTTTGTCAGGGGACTAGTGCAAAAAAGTGCAATGGCAAATGATGATAGAAGGCCAATGGATGTTGATCCATGCCTCAAAGGGGACTTTGTACCTTGGCCTAGTGCCCCTTCAATTTATCCAGAGGTTCCCAGTATACAAGCTTCAGCAACAAGTATTCAAGCCTGTACAAGAAGGATCAGAACAATGATCAGTGCCCAACCTGGTTAAAGAAAAATTCCCTTATCATAGGGGTCTTCAGTACTTTGAGTATCCACATCTGTGGAACAGACAAATGTGTATATACATGTCCTATGCATTTACAAGGATCTCCATATATCTGTGTTTCAAGCAATTGTTTGTGGCGATATAAATGCAAATACATATATATTTTTTAAGATATCAAAAATAAATGTTACGTTTTAAGGGTAAATAATTTTGTGTCTTCCATGCCCCTTAAGGTGTCCATACGCATAAGTCTAGTGGATCAAAGAGGACAATTTCAACCAAAGTGATAGTCTATAGGATGAAATTTAACGATGAGTGATCGTTTTAGCCAACCGGCAACAAGCAATTCCAAGCAGACACTCAAGACAACACACATGACCCATAGGACATAATAAAAGATAAATCAATATAGGAGAAGATTAGGAGTTGAAACGTGGCGGTTGGAATAGCAAGATATTCATTACAACTGTTCCAGTCTCCAGCTGAAAAAGAACAGACATTTTCCTCTTACAGAGAGGACAAGAGCCATGTGTCATCTAGAGTCTGTATGGAGAGTGAACACATAGACCTAGCCATGTGTATTATATATGCATAATGCATTTCAGCCAGTGGCTAGTGATGAGTGGCAGGGGTCATATTCGAATTCGCGATATTTCGCGAATATTTTGTAGAATATTCGTCGAATATTCACAAATTCGAATATTCGTTATATTCTACGATTTTTTACTCGAAAAATCGGCAAGGTAATGATCGTGTAATATGCGAATTTTCGTAATGCAAATTTTTATTGCGAATTTTTCAACTTAAAACTATTAGACAAAGAAGATTATAGCACTATATTAGCTAAATTGCTCTATATTAGTTTTTTCCGAATATTCGCTATATTGCTATAACTTTGTTTTTTTCGAATATTCGCAATATTCTAAAACAAGAATATATAGCAATATAGCGAATATTCGAAAAAACGAATATAGAGCAATTTAGCTAATATAGTGCTATAATCTTTTTTTTATAGTTGTAATTTTTTTCCAATCTGAACTTCAGATGAGAAAAAAATTACAACTATTAGACAAAGAAGATTATAGCACTATGTTAGCTAAATTGCTCTATATTCTTTTTTTTTCTAATATTCGCTATATTGCTATATATTCTTGTTTTAGAATATTACGAATATTCGAAAAAACCAAGTTATAGCAATATAGCGAATATAAAAAAAAACGAATATAGTGCAATTTAGCTAATATAGTGTTATAATCTTCTTTGTCTAATAGTAGTAAGTAGTGTTGAGCGAACAGTTCGAGCATAGTTCGGGTCCGTACCGAATTTTGGGGTGTTCGTGACACGGACCCGAACCCGAACTTTTTCGTAAAAGTTCGGGTTCGGGTTCGTCGTTCGGCATGTATTTTGGCGCATTTTGAAAGGCTGCAAAGCAGCCAATCAACATGCATCATACTACTTGCCCTAAGATGCCATCGCAGCCATGCCTACTATTGGCAAGGCTGTGATTGGCCAAGTGCAGCATGTGACTCAGCCTCTTTATAAGCTTGTGCGCACGTCGGGACGCGCTCACTCCCGATGTGAATAGAACAGGGATAGACGCAGCTGATGCTAGGGCGAGAATAGGCAGGGATAATTGAATAACTGGAAGCAAATTTCTCTCCTCCACCTGTGATTCATCTGAACAACTGCAGCTGAGCTGCTTTTTTGATAGGGATTGGCTATTTTTAGAGTGGCCAGAGTGATTTTTCCATCCACATGTACCCGGGCTGACCGCCGGCCGCCATTTTGCGACTTGTAGTGCTGCAGCAGAAGCTGCCACAGTGTGCATTCCAAAGCTCCAAACAAGTCAGACATCTACACCTGGGATTCAGACCAATAGCGATTTAGCAGCACAGTCCAAGGCTATTTTTTTTAAAGGTTGTGCAGACCATTTTGTGGCACATGTTACTGGGCTGATAGGCGGCGGCCATCTTGGGACTAGTGCTGCAGCACAATCTCTCCCAACGTCCATTAATCACTTGTAATAGTGGTCTGTGCCATAGAAATCCTACATCAGGGACTTGGGTGTGCTTGTGTCACCCCTACTAATACCAGTCCACCTGTAATCCATACAGTGAAAAGCCATAAAGTATTCCAGTGAGGGAATTTTTTTTTTATTTAAAAAAGGCCAAGTTAGTTTATCTGGCGTTCAATATACTAGATACAGTTAGGCCTGCGTTTCATACATCTGGAATTAGCAAACTAATGTGCTGGGGTTGGGAAAACATATATGTACCCATACTAGAATCTGTCAAAGAAAGCGGTACTCACATATAACAGTCATTCCATCTGTAATCCATACAGTCAAAAGACTGAAAGTATTCCAGTGAGGGGATTTTCTTTATTTAAAAAAGGCCAAGTTAGTTTATCTGGCGTTCAATATACTAGATACAGTTAGGCCTGCGTTTCATACATCTGGAATTAGCAAACTAATGTGCTGGGGTTGGGAAAACATATATGTACCCATACTAGAATCTGTCAAAGAAAGCGGTACTCACATATAACAGTCATTCCATCTGTAATCCATACAGTCAAAAGACTGAAAGTATTCCAGTGAGGGGATTTTTTTTATTTAAAAAAGGCCAAGTTAGTTTATCTGGCGTTCAATATACTAGATACAGTTAGGCCTGCGTTTTCATACATCTGGAATTAGCAAACTAATGTGCTGGGGTTGGGAAAACATATATGTACCCATACTAGAATCTGTCAAAGAAAGCGGTACTCACATATAACAGTCATTCCATCTGTAATCCATACAGTCAAAAGACTGAAAGTATTCCAGTGAGGGGATTTTTTTTATTTAAAAAAGGCCAAGTTAGTTTATCTGGCGTTCAATATACTAGATACAGTTAGGCCTGCGTTTTATACATCTGGAATTAGCAAACTAATGTGCTGGGGTTGGGAAAACATATATGTACCCATACTAGAATCTGTCAAAGAAAGCGGTACTCACATATAACAGTCATTCCATCTGTAATCCATACAGTCAAAAGACTGAAAGTATTCCAGTGAGGGGATTTTTTTTATTTAAAAAAGGCCAAGTTAGTTTATCTGGCGTTCAATATACTAGATACAGTTAGGCCTGCGTTTCATACATCTGGAATTAGCAAACTAATGTGCTGGGGTTGGGAAAACATATATGTACCCATACTAGAATCTGTCAAAGAAAGCGGTACTCACATATAACAGTCATTCCATCTGTAATCCATACAGTCAAAAGACTGAAAGTATTCCAGTGAGGGGATTTTTTTTATTTAAAAAAGGCCAAGTTAGTTTATCTGGCGTTCAATATACTAGATACAGTTAGGCCTGCGTTTCATACATCTGGAATTAGCAAACTAATGTGCTGGGGTTGGGAAAACATATATGTACCCATACTAGAATCTGTCAAAGAAAGCGGTACTCACATATAACAGTCATTCCATCTGTAATCCATACAGTCAAAAGACTGAAAGTATTCCAGTGAGGGGATTTTTTTTATTTAAAAAAGGCCAAGTTAGTTTATCTGGCGTTCAATATACTAGATACAGTTAGGCCTGCGTTTCATACATCTGGAATTAGCAAACTAATGTGCTGGGGTTGGGAAAACATATATGTACCCATACTAGAATCTGTCAAAGAAAGCGGTACTCACATATAACAGTCATTCCATCTGTAATCCATACAGTCAAAAGACTGAAAGTATTCCAGTGAGGGAATTTTTTTTTTATTTAAAAAAGGCCAAGTTAGTTTATCTGGCGTTCAATATACTAGATACAGTTAGGCCTGCGTTTCATACATCTGGAATTAGCAAACTAATGTGCTGGGGTTGGGAAAACATATATGTACCCATACTAGAATCTGTCAAAGAAAGCGGTACTCACATATAACAGTCATTCCATCTGTAATCCATACAGTCAAAAGACTGAAAGTATTCCAGTGAGGGGATTTTGCTTATAAAAAATAATATATTTCATTGTGGTGCGAGTTGAATCGCAACAATGAAGAAAAATACTATTAAGGGACGAGGACGCGGTCGTGGTGGTGTCCGTGGAGCCTCTGTTGCTGGTAGAGGACGTGGCCGTTCGGCCCCAGGCGCACACAGTAGGGAACGAACTCCCTCAACTAGCCGGCAGAATGTACCGCAATATCTCGTGGGGCCCAATGCCGCTCTTAGGATGGTAAGGCCTGAGCAGGTACAGGCATTAATCGATTGGGTGGCCGACAGTGCTTCCAGCACGTTCACCACATGGTCTTCCACCCAGTCTTCTGCGGAAAGCGCACAGGTGGCACCTGAAAACCAAGCCCATCAGTCTGTCACATCACCCCCAAGCATATCAGGGAAACGGTCTGAGCCACAAGTTATGCAGCAGTCTCTTCTTCTGTTTGAAGACTCTGCTTCCAGGGTTTCCCAGGGGCGTCCACCTAGCCCTTCCCCAGTGGAGGAAGACATACCATGCACTGACGCACAACCACTTATGTCTCCAGATGAAGAGGACATGGGAATACCACCACAGCAGAGTCACCGACTCTCTGATGATGACGAAACACAGGTGCCCACTGCCGCGTCTTTTTGCAGTGTGCAGACTGAACAGGAGGAGGTCAGGGAGGGAGACTGGGTGGAAGACGATGCAGAGGACGATGAGGTCTTAGACCCCACATGGACTGAAGGTCGTGGCGATGACTTTCACAGTTCAGAGGAAGAGGTAGTGGGGAGACCGAGACAACAGCGAAGCCAAAGAGGGAGCAGGGGGCCAAAGCAGACGAGCCGCCGCCCCCAGAGTTCGCCTGCTACTGGACATCGCCAACAGGGACCCAGCCCCACAAAGGCAGCTTCAAAGAGTTCCCTGGCATGGCACTTCTTTAAACAATGTCCTACCGACAAGACCCGAGTGACTTGCACGCTCTGCCATCAGAGCCTGAGGCGAGGCATTAACGTTCTGAACCTCAGCACAACCTGCATGACCAGGCATCTACATGCAAAGCATGAACTGCAGTGGGGTACACACCTTAAAAACCAGGCACTCGCTGAGGCTCCCCCTGCTCCCTCTACCGCTGCTGCCTCGGCTTCCGCCTCGAGAGGAATGTTGCCACCTGCCGAGCAGCAAACAGAGGATGTGCCACCGACACCACCACCACCGCCACCGTCAACTAGCGTCTCCAATATATCACACAGCAGCGTTCAGCTCTCAATATCTCAAACCTTAGAGAGGAAGCGCAAATTCCCCCCGAGTCACCCTCGAGCCCTTGGCCTGAACGCCAGCATTTCTAAACTGCTGGCCTTTGAAATGCTGTCATTCCGGCTGGTGGACACAGACAGCTTCAAACAGCTGATGGCCATGGCTGTCCCGCAGTATGTGGTTCCCAGCCGCCACTACTTCTCCAAGACAGCCGTGCCTTCCCTGCACATGCAAGTGTCCGATAAAATCAAGTGTGCACTGCGCAACGCCATTTGTGGCAAAGTCCACCTAACCACAGATACGTGGACCAGTAAGCACGGCCAGGGACGCTATATCTCACTAACTGCACACTGGATGAATGTAGTGGCGGCTGGGCCCCCGGCGGACAGTTCCTTGGCGCACGTCCTTCCGCCCCCTAGGATCGCAGGGCATCATTCTCTGCCTCCTGTAGCCTCCTCCTCCTACTCGGCTTCCTCCTCCACTGCTTCCACCAGCTCATCCGGTCAGCCACACACCTTCACCACCAACTTCAGCACAGCCCGGGGTAAACGTCAGCAGGCCATTCTGAAACTCATATGTTTGGGGGACAGGCCCCACAGCGCAAAGGAGTTGTGGCGGGGTATTGAACAACAGACCGACGAGTGGTTTCTGCCGGTGGGCCTCAAGCCAGGCCTGGTGGTATGCGATAATGGGCGAAATCTCGTGGCAGCTCTGGGACTAGCCGGTTTGACGCACATCCCTTGCCTGGCGCATGTGCTGAACTTGGTGGTGCAGAGGTTCATTCACCACTACCCCAACATGTCAGAGCTGCTGCATAAAGTGCGGGCCGTCTGTGCGCGCTTCCGGCGTTCACATCCTGCCGCTGCTCGCCTGTCTGCGCTACAGCGGAACTTCGGCCTTCCCGCTCACCGCCTCATATGCGACGTGCCCACCCGGTGGAACTCCACCTTGCACATGCTGGAGAGACTGTGCGAGCAGCAGCAGGCCATAGTGGAGTTTCAGCTGCAGCACGCTCGCGTCAGTCGTACTGCCGAACAGCACCACTTCACCACCAATGATTGGGCCTCCATGCGAGACCTGTGTGCCCTGCTGCGCTGTTTCGAGTACTCCACCAACATGGCCAGTGGCGATGACACTGTTATCAGCGTTACAATACCACTTCTATGTCTCCTTGAGAAAACACTTAGGGCAATGATGTTAGAGGAGGTGGCCCAGGTGGAGGAGGAGGAGGAGGAGGATGAGGGCTCGTTTCTAACACTTTCGGGCCAGTCTGTTCGAAGTGGCTCAGAGGGAGGTTTGTTTAAGCAGCAGAGGACAGGTTCACAAGTCGCCAGCCAAGGCACTGTACTGGAGGACGAGGAGGATGAGGAGGAGGAGGTGGAGGGGGACGAGGATGACGCAAGTTCACAGCGGGGTGGCAGCCCAGGCCCATCACTGGTGCGTGGCTGGGGGGATACGGTGGACGATGACGATACGCCTCCCACAGAGGACAGCTTGTCCTTACCCATGGGTAGCCTGGCCCACATGAGCGAATATATGCTCCAATGCCTGCGCAACGACAGCAGAGTTGCCCACGTTTTAACGTGTGCAGACTACTGGGTGGCCACCCTGCTGGATCCCCGGTATAAAGACAATGTGCCCACTTTAATTCCTGAACTGGAGCGCGACCGTAAGATGCGCGAGTACAAGTGCACGCTGATAGAGGCGCTCTTGAGAGCATTCCCACATGTCACAGGGGAACAGGTGGAAGGTGAAGGCAGAGGAGTGGCAAGAGGTCGCCAACGCAGCTGTGTCACGGCCAGCTCATCTGAGGGCAGGGTTAGCATGGCAGAAATGTGGAAAAGTTTTGTCTCCACGCCACAGCTATCTTCACCGACACCTGATACGGAACGTGTTAGCAGGAGGCAGCATTTCACTAACATGGTTGAACAGTATGTCTGCACACCCCTCCACATCCTGACGGATGGTTCGGCCCCATTCAACTACTGGGTTTCGAAATTGTCCACGTGGCCAGAGTTAGCATGTTATGCCTTGGAGGTGCTTTCCTGCCCGGCGGCCAGCGTTTTATCTGAACGCGTTTTCAGCACGGCAGGGGGCGTCATTACTGACAAGCGCAGCCGCCTGTCCACAGCCAACGTGGACAAGCTGACCTTCATAAAGATGAACCAGGCATGGATCCCACAGGACCTGTCCCTCCCTTGTGCAGAGTAGTCCTTATTAACTGCCTAAAACATGTCTTGTTGTGCTACGGGCCACTTCTTTATTTGATACAAATTTTATGAAACCCACAGTTGAATGAAACTCTTCTCTGTCTGGGCGCCGGGGCCTAACCAGATGAAAGTGGCCGGTTAAACTAACGGGTGACATGAAGCCATAACCTCTGCCATGCTACCTCTGTCTTCTGTCTGGGTGCTGAGGCCTAAGTCAAATAAAGCGGTCTTCTGCTGTGCTGGGGGATATGAAGCTAATCTCTGACCTCTCTCCTCTGTCTGGGTCCAAAGGCCTAAATCACTGAAAGAGGCCTTCTCCTGTGGTGTGTGATATGATGCCAGAATATGTGCTGTGGGGCCTCTCTCCTCTTCCTGGGTGCAGGGGTCAAATAAACTAAATTGTGGCCTACTCCTGTGGTGGCTGATATGATGCCAGAATATGTGCTGTGGTGCCTCTCTCCTCTTCCTGGGTGCAGGGGTCAAAGTAACTAAATGGTGGCTTCTCCTGTGGTGGCTGATATGATGCCAGAATATGTGCTGTGGGGCCTCTCTCCTCTTCCTGGGTGCAGGGGTCAAAGTAACTCAATGGTGGCTTCTCCTGTGGTGGCTGATATGATGCCAGAATATGTGCTGTGGGGCCTCTCTCCTCTTCCTGGGTGCAGGGGTCAAAGTAACTAAATGGTGGCTTCTCCTGTGGTGGCTGATATGATGCCAGAATATGTGCTGTGGGGCCTCTCTCCTCTTCCTGGGTGCAGGGGTCAAAGTAACTCAATGGTGGCTTCTCCTGTGGTGGCTGATATGATGCCAGAATATGTGCTGTGGTGCCTCTCTCCTCTTCCTGGGTGCGGAGGTCAAAGTAACTCAATGGTGGCTTCTCCTGTGGTGGCTGATATGATGCCAGAATATGTGCTGTGGGGCCTCTCTCCTCTTCCTGGGTGCAGGGGTCACAGTAACTCAATGGTGGCTTCTCCTGTGGTGGTTAGTATGATGCCAGAATATGTGCTTTGGGGCCTCTCTCCTCTTCCTGGGTGCAGGGGTCAAAGTAACTCAATTGTGGCTTCTCCTGTGGTGGCTGATATGATGCCAGAATATGTGCTGTGGTGCCTCTCTCCTCTTCCTGGGTGCAGGGGTCAAGGAACTAAATGGTGGCTTCTCCTGTGGTGGCTGATATGATGCCAGAATATGTGCTGTGGGGCCTCTCTCCTCTTCCTGGGTGCAGGGGTCAAAGTAACTCAATGGTGGCTTCTCCTGTGGTGGCTGATATGATGCCAGAATATGTGCTGTGGTGCCTCTCTCCTCTGTCTGGGTCCAAAGGCCTAAATCACTGAAAGAGGCCTTCTCCTGTGGTGTGTGATATGATGCCTGAATATGTGCTGTGGTGCCTCTCTCCTCTTCCTGGGTGCGGGGGTCAAAGTAACTCAATGGTGGCTTCTCCTGTGGTGGCTGATATGATGCCAGAATATGTGCTGTGGTGCCTCTCTCCTCTTCCTGGGTGCGGGGGTCAAAGTAACTCAATGGTGGCTTCTCCTGTGGTGGCTGATATGATGCCAGAATATGTGCTGTGGTGCCTCTCTCCTCTTCCTGGGTGCGGGGGTCAAAGTAACTCAATGGTGGCTTCTCCTGTGGTGGCTGATATGATGCCAGAATATGTGCTGTGGTGCCTCTCTCCTCTTCCTGGGTGCGGGGGTCAAAGTAACTCAATGGTGGCTTCTCCTGTGGTGGCTGATATGATGCCAGAATATGTGCTGTGGGGCCTCTCTCCTCTTCCTGGGTGCAGGGGTCAAAGTAACTCAATGGTGGCTTCTCCTGTGGTGGTTAGTATGATGCCAGAATATGTGCTGTGGGGCCTCTCTCCTCTTCCTGGGTGCAGGGGTCAAAGTAACTCAATGGTGGCTTCTCCTGTGGTGGCTGATATGATGCCAGAATATGTGCTGTGGTGCCTCTCTCCTCTTCCTGGGTGCGGGGGTCAAAGTAACTCAATGGTGGCTTCTCCTGTGGTGGCTGATATGATGCCAGAATATGTGCTGTGGGGCCTCTCTCCTCTTCCTGGGTGCAGGGGTCAAAGTAACTCATTGGTGGCTTCTCCTGTGGTGGTTAGTATGATGCCAGAATATGTGCTGTGGGGCCTCTCTCCTCTTCCTGGGTGCAGGGGTCAAAGTAACTCAATGGTGGCTTCTCCTGTGGTGGCTGATATGATGCCAGAATATGTGCTGTGGTGCCTCTCTCCTCTTCCTGGGTGCGGGGGTCAAAGTAACTCAATGGTGGCTTCTCCTGTGGTGGCTGATATGATGCCAGAATATGTGCTGTGGGGCCTCTCTCCTCTTCCTGGGTGCAGGGGTCAAAGTAACTCAATGGTGGCTTCTCCTGTGCTGATTGATATAAAGCTGATGGTTGTGCCATCTGACATGGTTGCCAGGGTCTGATTCAATGGGGGCCTACTCCTGTGGTGGGTGATCTAAATGCCTGATTCTCTGCTGTGAAACCTCTCTCCTCCGTCTGGGTGTAGGGGTCAAAGTCTTTCAAAGTCGCCTTCTCCTGTGCTGATTGATATGAAGCTGATGGTTGTGCCATCTGACATGGTTGCCGGGGTCCCATTAAATTGTGGCCTACTCCTGTGGTGGTTGATATGATGCCTGATTCTCTGATGTGGAACCTCTCTCCTCTGTTTGGGTGAAGGGGTCAAAGTAACTAAATGGTGGCTTCTCCTGTGGTGGCTGATATGATGCCAGAATATGTGCTGTGGGGCCTCTCTCCTCTTCCTGGGTGCAGGGGTCAAAGTAACTCAATGGTGGCTTCTCCTGTGGTGGCTGATATGATGCCAGAATATGTGCTGTGGTGCCTCTCTCCTCTTCCTGGGTGCGGGGGTCAAAGTAACTCAATGGTGGCTTCTCCTGTGGTGGCTGATATGATGCCAGAATATGTGCTGTGGTGCCTCTCTCCTCTTCCTGGGTGCAGGGGTCAAAGTAACTCAATGGTGGCTTCTCCTGTGGTGGCTGATATGATGCCAGAATATGTGCTGTGGTGCCTCTCTCCTCTTCCTGGGTGCAGGGGTCAAAGTAACTAAATGGTGGCTTCTCCTGTGGTGGTTGATATGATGCCTGATTCTCTGCTGTGAAACCTCTCTCCTCCATCTGGGTGTAGGGGTCAAAGTCTTTCAAAGTCGCCTTCTCCTGTGCTGATTGATATAAAGCTGATGGTTGTGCCATCTGACATGGTTGCCAGGGTCTGATTCAATGGGGGCCTACTCCTGTGGTGGGTGATCTAAATGCCTGATTCTCTGCTGTGAAACCTCTCTCCTCCGTTTGGGTGTAGGGGTCAAAGTCTTTCAAAGTCGCCTTCTCCTGTGCTGATTGATATGAAGCTGATGGTTGTGCCATCTGACATGGTTGCCGGGGTCCCATTAAATTGGGGCCTACTCCTGTGGTGGGTGATCTAAATGCCTGATTCTCTGCTTTGAAACCTCTCTCCTCCGTCCGGGTGTAGGGGTCAAAGTCTGTCAAAGTCGCCTTCTCCTGTGCTGATTGATATAAAGCTTATGCTTGTGCCATCTGACATGGTTGCCGGGGTCTGATTCAATGGTGGCCTACTCCTGTGGTGGGTGATCTAAATGCCTGATTCTCTGCTGTGTAACCTCTCTCCTCCGTCTGGGTGTAGGGGTCAAAGTAACTAAATGGTGGCCTACTCCTGTGGTCGGTGATATGATGCCTGGTTCTCTGCTGTGGGACCTCTCTCCTTTGTCTGGGTGCTGTGGTCAAAATAATAGTAAGTGACCTTCTCCATTGGTGGGTGACTTGAAGCCTGATTCTGTGCTATGGGACCTCACTCCAATTAATATTGTTTAATTTTTATTTATTTTATGTTAACTCATCATTTCCCTATCTACATTTGTTTGCAGGGGATTTAACTACATTTTGCTGCCTTTTGCAGCCCTCTAGCCCTTTCCGGGTGTGTTTTACAGCCTTTTTAGTGCCCAAAAGTTCGGGTCCCCATTGACTTCTATGGGGTTCGGGTTCGGGATGAAGTTCGGGTCGAGTTCGGATCCCGAACCCGAACATTTTTCGAAAGTTCGGCCGAACTCGTCGAACCCGAACATCCAGGTGTTCGCTCAACTCTAGTAGTAAGTTGATAGTGTAGTAGATATCACTTGCAGTCATACGTAACACCTCAAATAACACAGTGATAACTCTCTGAGTACAGATAACGTAGTAGATGGGTGTGAGCTCCTAGAATTCAGAACATGCACAGTGTGACCTGAAGTCTGGGGCCAGGATGCGGCAGGGTGGGCCAAATTCTATATTAACCCTCCCATCACTACAAAACATATAGGGTAATACAGTGCCCCATACCTCTTACATCCAGTGACGTCTCCTTTGATTTAGATGTTCTCTTTCCTCATCTTCTCTTTTCAGACCTTCAAACCACCATTTTTCAACCATTTCTCATCTCTGCAGTTTGACCAAAAAAATCTTAGTTTACTACTTTTCTATTATTCTCCCATCTTATGGACAAATTCTCCTACCACTTCCAATACTCTGCCTGTCATGCTCCCCAATATTATACTGCAGAAACAGATAAACCCCTTGATAATACTAGTACCATGCAGATAGTGCCCTTCAATAATAATATTATTATTTGCACACTGTGTCCTAAAATAACTGCACCCAGCAAATAGTGCCCCTGACACTAATATTGTAAACATAACGTTCCCCAAAAATGATTGTAGTAAGCTGATACTGTGCCAAGGTGCCCCCACAGTAATAGTATTCCCAGAAGTCCCACCAATAGTAATAATTCTCTGCTAGAGCACACATGGTAGTAATAGTGCTCATACAGTGCCCCCAACATGTCCCCACTGTAACCCAATAATATGCTACCATAAAATACCCCTATATAGTGCCCCCAGTAAATGCCCCCATAGTGAACTCTCCCCCCTTCCTCTTAGTGCCCCCATAATGTACCAGAATAAAATGCCCCATATATAGTGCTCCAGTAGATGGCTTCAGTGTCCCCCATAATTTGCAAGAATAAAATATCCCTTATTAGTGCCCCTGTAGATGACCCCATAGTACTCTCCCCCTTTCCCCATAGTACCCACCATAATGTGTCCCAGTATAAAATGCCCCTTTTTTGTGGCCTCAGTAGACGCCCTCATAGTGTTCCTCTCCCCCTTCCCCCATAGTGCCCCCATATAAAATACCCCTTCTTTGTGGCCTCAGTAGATGTCCCCATAATGCCCCCAATAATGTGCCAGTAAAAAGTGCCCCGTAGATGTTCCCACAGTGCCCCCCAATAATGTGCCAGTAATATGGTCCCCCATAGATGCCCCCAATAATGTGCCAGTAAGAAATGCTCCCCATAGATGCCCTCCCAATCATGTGCCAGTAAGAAGTGCCCCCCAATCATCTGCCAGTACTAAGTGCCCCCCCAATCATGTACCAGTAAGAAGTATTGTACTATACTGTATAAAAAAATAAACACGTATACTTACCTCCATCAGGCTGGCAGCAATACGATGCAGGCCTCTTCCGAACTGTGTCCCGCACTGTACGGCCTCTGACGTCATTGTGCCACCTGTACCGGCCACTGATAGGCTGCAGGCCTAGTGCCTGCAGCCTATCAGAGGAAGGGGGAAGGGAGATGCCTCTCCCCTGCCCCGCAGCATCTATTTGTATCGCTGTCCTGAGGACGGTGATACAGATGACTATGGAGATGAGCTCTTTCACAATGGAAGCGCTCATCTCTCTGTGCCCTCCCGCCACCCCCCACTTTTCTGCAGGGCCGCACCACCTGGGGCAATCGCCTCACTTTGCCTAATTGTCTGTGCGGCGCTGCTGGTGCCCCCTGAAATTTTGCACCCCCTTCCGGTGACCCCCACGTTATGCCACTGATGTCAGCATATGATAAGCATGTCTTAATGTTGTTTTTGTCTCAGTTTGCATTCATTAGCTTCACACTAAACCATGGCTTCTTAAGATTATCCAAATGCTGTCACATGAAGACTTGTCAAGTGTACCATGGAGTATGGATTGTTTAGCACTCTTAATCATCTTTTTAAAACATGGAATCCCACTCATTAATCCCAGTGCAATATTTTTATCAGAATGGGCAAAGTAGGGTGCCTGGAAGAACTAGGTGAGTTGCCATTCTGTATGCTCACTGTTCTGCCCAACAAGAAATTGATTCTAGCTCATTCTGCCAGGGTCTAAAAATTGTATTACACTTTGTTTGCCTGTTACAATACTACTGCATTGCGGGTGGTGCACTGCATTGTGGGAGTGCAAAGCATCCTGGGAAAGAGAAGTCTCCAGTCTCCAGGACACATCAGCAGAGCTGTCCTATACATGTCTCCTTCTAAAACTCCACCATCCTTGTAAAATCATACCTGTTGAGCGATCTACCTTTGTTTCGAGGATATCGTATGTTGCAGAGCTGTTCAGCTAGTTGTAATTGTTACTCAGGGAGTTGTTATTACTGTTAGCTAGCCATGCAATCTTATGTACAGGCAACCATTTTGCCATGTAATGTTATAGTACATGCCACGCTATGCTTAATACTTAAACATGTTATTTGTTTTCTTGTAGTTTTACCAAACAATCCTTTTTTAACAATCAATTGTATATAATCAATCAATCACATATGTATGACCTGTTGACCAAAAAACAAGTTAGACTACAGAGAACAGTCCTCTTATTTGGAAGGCACTCACACTATTGTAAAGAGAGGTAATATATAGAGGTGGTAAAGCATATTTTCCAAGATTGAGTCCACATAGTTATAGCCAGGGCCGGCTCCGGGCTCATGTGGACTCTTGGGCGATAAATCTCAGTTGGCCCCCAACACAGTATAATGACCCCACAGTGGCCCTCCATTCATAATAACGACCCCCAGTTGCCCCCATTCAGAATAATGACCCCCCAGTGGCCCCCACACTTGGGGTTATACTGTATGGAGGGGGCACTGGGGGTCATTACCAGTGTTGGTCGAGCACCAAAGTGCTCGGGTGCTCAGGTGCTCAAGTAGAACACCTCAGGATGCTCGGGTGCTCTACCGAGCACCCGAGCACAATGGAAGTCAATGGGAGAACCCAAGCATTAAAACCATCACCCCCTGCTCTGAAGAGGGGAGGGTGTCTGGTTCATAGGAAAAGGTCAGAAATTGATGGAAACACCACTGAAATGGTTCGGGAACAGCATGGGGAGGATGTCTGGATGCATCTTGGACTCCTAGGTCGCTGCTGGGAACGATGTTGTCCGAGTAGTATGCCACTTTTACAGACTGATAATAATACGCACCAAACCGAAGATAAAATCTATTTTAGAGGAAAAATTGTTAGGAACATTCTTTCCTGTTTATTTATTTGTATATAAAGTGCAAGTGCTGCCAAAAATTACAAGGAAGCGGGACTCCGATACAACCTGTATATCACATAAAGGAGGGCCTCATTCACATTGTGGTACAATTGTTCAGGTAGTAGGACTCCTACACTCATAAAGCCTATGTACTAAGGGAAAGGGCTGCCAAAAATTACAAGGAACCGGCACTCCAATACACCCTTTGTTGCAAATAAAGGAGGGCATCATACACACCCTTGAAAAATTATGATTGATGGCCTGCTGGTGACCCTCAAAAACATTTGGAGTAAAGGCCTGTTGGCGAACCTCTAAAACATTAGGGGCGAGGGCCTGCTGCTGATCTGACCATCTAAAACATTAGGGGTGAGGGTCTGCTGCTGAGCTGACCATCTAAAACATTAGGTGTGAGGGCCTGCTGCTGAGCTGACCATCTAAAAAAAATTGTGGGCGAGGGCCTGCTGCCAAGCTGACCATTTATAAAATGTTGTGGGTGAGGGCCTGCTGCCGAGCTGACCATCTAAAAATTTTTGTGGGCGAGGGCCTGCTGCTGAGCTGACCATCTAAAACATTTTGTGGGCGAGGGTCTGCTGCCGAGCTGACCATCTAAAAAATTTTGATTAGCAAACTTTGTCGCACACTGTGTTGCTGTGTATTGGGTTCCCACCCCAAATGCTAGTAGTAATAAACCACAGCAGACTTTTATCTTGATTAACATGTATTTCTTTTTATTTCAGAAAAAACAGTCAAGCGTGAATTTACGTGTTAACGTTTTCGGCTCGCAGGCCTTCATCAGACACTAAAGGTTAAATAAAAAGGATAAAACAAAACAATCATATATTTGTACCAAAAGAAGAATATAACACAATAACTGACGTGTTTTGCGAAATCAACTGAATTAAACAAAATAAAACAAAATAAAAAACAAAATTATTTGTTATATCAAAAGATTTGCACCAAAACTATAGGACTTGAATGTGGTGTCCATATTACTTCATATGTGAGGCTAAAAGCATCATAATTGGAGCACTTTGGCTCAGGTTAAAGGAATATAGGCATGAATCTGACAGGAGATTAAGGTAAAACATGGTCATATATATAGATAACGTAATCTGGATATAATAGGCTTATAGATGGAATATATATCATGATAACCCTCTACTAGCATCACCTGGGCAGAATACCCTATCCCAAGAGGTCCACCTACACCATAATAGACTTTCCTGTGCCGCAGTTGGGATAGTAGTATGGAGAGTAGAAGTACACCAGTGGTGAAGGTGCTAACAAGCACCATGTGGGTTATGGTGTAGCAGGACATAAGCAAGCATAAACCTGCGTGAAGAGCGCGGGAGTCGTGCGCTCCAAACACCGGAAGTAGATCGGGGTTTAGAACGCAAGGTCCGGAGGTGGAGCACAAGCCGTGAACATCCTCACTATGGATGGATAAAGCGAAAGGATAGATGGGAAACAGAAATATAAGGACAACAAAGAGGAAACTTAGTATGTATAAGAGCATAAAGAGAAAATAAATGAAGATATGGTAAAGAATAAAGATATGAGGAAATAAGATAAAATACTGAAATAGAGATGTAATCAAAGAGTAAAATGAATGGTATAATAGAAGGATAAGAGAATATAACAGAAAAATACAGTAATATAAGAGAAAGATACAGTTAGATAAGCGATAGGAGATAGAGTAAAGGTAAGGGGAGACCATTGAAAGATACCCTTGTGCGGTACTGGGTCCAAGTAGTGATCAGGGGGCCTAAAAAGAAAAACAAAGTATTATGAGAATAGAATAAATTACAGAACATTGTGATCACACTGCGTCACATCACAATCAGAAAAATTGGTAAGGGTACAATAGATATGGTTGCCTACATTCCATTAAAGGAGATTCTGTATTTCATATTCCCTATTTATTCCCTTAGGGGTAAGGCTCTGCAACATGTGGATCCAGTAGACCTCCCTGAGCTTAAGTATTTTAGATCTATTACCACCTCTACGTGGAGGAGGGATCTGTTCAATAACCTGAAATTTAAGTTGTGCAATGGTATGTTTGGATTCATGAAAATGAGAAGGAATCAGTAAGAGTAATTTCTGCCGTCTGATGGTGGATTTGTGTTGACATATTCTTTATTCTTTGTGAGTTTTCACCTACGTATACTAAGCCAGATGGGCATTTAATGAGATATACTACTTAGTCAGAATCGCAGGTGAAAACCCCCCAAATCTGTATTGATTTACCTGTGTGTGGATGAGTAATGACGGAGCCCTTCTGCACATTTAAACATTGGAAACAGTGGAGACATGGAAACATAGATCTCTTTTGTGTTTGTAAGAATACCTGTCTAGGTAAAAGGTGGAATGAGCCTTCATCAGCCCTCACTAGGAGGTCACGTAGGTTCTTCGGCCTACAGTTACAGGGTAGTACAGGACTACAAAATTCCTCAATCTTAGGATACGCCTTTTTAAGTAGTGGCAAATGGCCGCAAATGATATTCAGGACTTTATTTGCAGTAGGATAAAATGTATGGATGAAATTTCAGTGGTCTCTAACAGTTTCTTTACTGCTAGAAGGCTGGTCACATCCCAAATTACTAGAATAGTGTCAGGTGGTAAAGGATCAGTTTGTTTGATAATTTGGGGAAAAGATGTTGCATCAAGAAGGAATGACCTAGTTTTCTTGATATGGGGTGTGAGAATTTTCTCCAGGAAGATAGACAGAGGGGATAACACAGAATCGGTAGAGGCCACTATATGGCGTTCCGGTGGATTGCGTAGATGTTTATGTATCTTAAAGGGGTATACCCATCTTAATGACCACTCTTAAATCTGTTAATAATTTGACAGTGATCATACATTTTATTTCCCAATTCCCACCCTTTTTGAGAAACTAAGTCCCCTCTTACCTGATGTTGTCTTTCGTCTCCCCTGGTTACGGCCACCTCTACTGCCGAATCCCGCCGGCCCGCGCTTGCGCAGAAGACTGAAGATTCTCTCCCAGCTGCGCCGCGCAATGTCCTGAACGCACATGCACCATGATGACTTCTTCCTGGCCAGTAGAGTACAGAGCCGTGAATGCGCACGACGTCTCTGTACTATACAGGCCAGGAATAAGTCACCATGGCGCATGTGCGGCGTGCGTGTGCAGGACATTGCGTGGCCCGGCCGGGAGAAAAACTTCAGTCTTCTGCGCAAGCACGGCCTGGCCGGGAGAAGACGTCACTCAAGCCCAGCCGAATCCAGGAAGTGGACGTCGGGCTGGACGAAGGTAAATATTAAAACTGAAGATTGGAATACCCCTTTAAGTAGAATATAAAATACCGGTATAACTGGATGTGACTTTGACAAGAAATTGACCGTAAAGTCATCGATAACATTTGTAGAATGATAATGTTTAAGAACTGTATTAATGTGAGAGGTGATGGTTGGGGACGGGTTATTATTGAGTTTCTGATATATGGTAGTGTCATTTAGTTGTCGTTGGATTTCTACAACATACTGTGATTTTTCCAGCTTTATCTGCAGGTTTGAAAATAAGCTGTTTTGATTGCTTAAGGGAATTAAGTGCCTGCCTTTCAACATTGGAACTAGTGTTCTGGTATCTATATCTACCTTGATTGATCTGCTTCCTGAACTGATCTATGTCCCTCTGTACTAAGTTGATTTAAGTTTCTGCTGCCGGTTGATTTTTAGGTGGCATATATGTACTCTTAGTACGTAATCCTAGGTCAGATGAAGATATTAAAGATTTATTCCGTAATACAGTATTTTGCAGTGTGCCTTAAGGCGAATATTTCTAAAGAAGCGCTGTAAATTAAGATCTAGTTGAAATGTGTTGATTGGAAAAGAGGAACAAAAAGATAGGCCTTTCTGTAAAAGGTCTAACTCAGCTGGGCTTAATGAAACAGAAGAAATGTTCGCCACCAGGGACTGTAATGTAGGCGAGAGCCTGCTGCCGAGCTGACCATCCAAAAAATGTTGTGGGCGAGGGCCTGCTGCCGAGCTGACCATCTAAAAATTTAGGGCTGAGGGTCTGCTGCTGAGCTGACCCTCTAAAACACTATGGTTGAGGGCCTGCTGGTGAACCTCTAAAGCATTATTGGTGAGGGCCCACTGGTGAGCTGACCTTCTAAAACATTAGGTGCGAGGGCAGCCTAATAAGCATGTTGATATAATGGAGGAGGAGGAAGAGAAAAGGGAGATTGAACCATCAACCCTTTTTAGTGGTGGAAGGGGTGCATGGGAATACAGTGTATTCAATACACCGTAAAAGCCACATTTAAAGTGCCTTTATGTTCAGCCGCTTTCCTCTGGTGGAGTAGAGAAGTCAGGGGCAATCCAGGCCTTGTTCACTTTTATAAGAGTCAACGGATCAGCATTTTTAGTTGACAGGCGGATGCACTTATCAGTTATTATGCCCCCAGCAGCACTAAATACACGCTCTGACAAAATGCTGGCGGCAGGGCAGACCAGCACCTCCTAGGCGTAGAGAGCCAGTTCGTGCCTGGTGTCCAGCTTGGCCACCCAATAGTTGTAAGGCACACAGGGATCACTGAGGACGCTGACACAGTCTGCTACGTACTCCTTCACCACCTTCCAAAATGTTTCCCTCCTTGTGACACTAGGCCACGTATCAGGGTGAGGGTGCTGGCAGGGTGTCATAAAACTGTCCCAGCCCTTGGAGAGTGTTGCCCTGCCTTTGTTGGTACTGCTGTGTGTTCCTCTCATCTCCCCTCCTCGATTGGCCAAGAAACTACGTATCTGCTTCCTGAACTGATCTATGTCCCTCTGTACTAAGTTGATTTAAGTTTCTACTGCCGGTTGATTTTTAGGTGGCATATATGTACTCTTAGTACGTAATCCTAGGTCAGATGAAGATATTAAAGATTTATTCCGTAATACAGTATTTTGCAGTGTGCCTTAAGGCGAATATTTCTAAAGAAGCGCTGTAAATCAAGATCTAGTTGAAATGTGTTGATTGGAAAAGAGGAACAAAAAGATAGGCCTTTCTGTAAAAGGTCTAACTCAGCTGGGCTTAATGAAACAGAAGAAATGTTCGCCACCAGGGACTGTAATGTAGGCGAGAGCCTGCTGCCGAGCTGACCATCCAAAAAATGTTGTGGGCGAGGGCCTGCTGCCGAGCTGACCATCTAAAAATTTAGGGCTGAGGGTCTGCTGCTGAGCTGACCCTCTAAAACACTATGGTTGAGGGCCTGCTGGTGAACCTCAAAAATATTATGGGTGACGGCCTGCTAGTGACCCTCTAAAACATTATTGGTGAGGGCCCACTGGTGAGCTGACCTTCTAAAACATTAGGTGCGAGGGCAGCCTAATAAGCATGTTGATATAATGGAGGAGGAGGAAGAGAAAAGGGAGATTGAACCATCAACCCTTTTTAGTGGTGGAAGGGGTGCATGGGAATACAGTGTACACTGCGTGCAGAATTATTAGGCAAATGAGTATTTTGACCACATCATCCTCTTTATGCATGTTGTCTTACTCCAAGCTGTATAGGCTCGAAAGCCTACTACCAATTAAGCATATTAGGTGATGTGCATCTCTGTAATGAGAAGGGGTGTGGTCTAATGACATCAACACCCTATATTAGGTGTGCATAATTATTAGGCAACTTCCTTTCCTTTGGCAAAATGGGTCAAAAGAAGGACTTGACAGGCTCAGAAAAGTCAAAAATAGTGAGATATCTTGCAGAGGGATGCAGCACTCTTAAAATTGCAAAGCTTCTGAAGCGTGATCATCGAACAATCAAGCGTTTCATTCAAAATAGTCAACAGGGTCGCAAGAAGTGTGTGGAAAAACCAAGGCGCAAAATAACTGCCCATGAACTGAGAAAAGTCAAGCGTGCAGCTGCCAAGATGCCACTTGACACCAGTTTGGCCATATTTCAGAGCTGCAACATCACTGGAGTGCCCAAAAGCACAAGGTGTGCAATACTCAGAGACATGGCCAAGGTAAGAAAGGCTGAAAGACGACCACCACTGAACAAGACACACAAGCTGAAACGTCAAGACTGGGCCAAGAAATATCTCAAGACTGATTTTTCTAAGGTTTTATGGACTGATGAAATGAGAGTGAGTCTTGATGGGCCAGATGGATGGGCCCGTGGCTGGATTGGTAAAGAGCAGAGAGCTCCAGTCCGACTCAGACGCCAGCAAGGTGGAGGTGGAGTACTGGTTTGGGCTGGTATCATCAAAGATGAGCTTGTGGGGCCTTTTCGGGTTGAGGATGGAGTCAAGCTCAACTCCCAGTCCTACTGCCAGTTTCTGGAAGACACCTTCTTCAAGCAGTGGTACAGGAAGAAGTCTGCATCCTTCAAGAAAAACATGATTTTCATGCAGGACAATGCTCCATCACACGCGTCCAAGTACTCCACAGCGTGGCTGGCAAGAAAGGGTATAAAAGAAGAAAATCTAATGACATGGCCTCCTTGTTCACCTGATCTGAACCCCATTGAGAACCTGTGGTCCATCATCAAATGTGAGATTTACAAGGAGGGAAAACAGTACACCTCTCTGAACAGTGTCTGGGAGGCTGTGGTTGCTGCTGCACGCAATGTTGATGGTGAACAGATCAAAACACTGACAGAATCCATGGATGGCAGGCTTTTGAGTGTCCTTGCAAAGAAAGGTGGCTATATTGGTCACTGATTTTTTTTTGTTTTGTTTTTGAATGTCAGAAATGTATATTTGTGAATGTTGAGATGTTATATTGGTTTCACTGGTAAAAATAAATAATTGAAATGGGTATATATTTGTTTTTTGTTAAGTTGCCTAATAATTATGCACAGTAATAATCACCTGCACACACAGATATCCCCCTAAAATAGCTAAAACTAAAAACAAACTAAAAACTACTTCCAAAAATATTCAGCTTTGATATTAATGAGTTTTTTGGGTTCATTGAGAACATGGTTGTTGTTCAATAATAAAATTAATCCTCAAAAATACAACTTGCCTAATAATTCTGCACTCCCTGTATTCAATACACCGTAAAAGCCACATTTAAAGTGCCTTTATGTTCAGCCGCTTTCCTCTGGTGGAGTAGAGAAGTCAGGGGCAATCCAGGCCTTGTTCACTTTTATAAGAGTCAACGGATCAGCATTTTTAGTTGACAGGCGGATGCACTTATCAGTTATTATGCCCCCAGCAGCACTAAATACACGCTCTGACAAAATGCTGGCGGCAGGGAAGACCAGCACCTCCTAGGCATAGAGAGCCAGGCGTAGGCGTAGAGAGCCAGTTCGTGCCTGGTGTCCAGCTTGGCCACCCATTAGTTGTAAGGCACACAGGGATCACTGAGGACGCTGACACAGTCTGCTCCTTGTGACACTAGGCCACGCATCAGGGTGAGGGTGCTGGCAGGGTGTCATAAAACTGTCCCAGCCCTTGGAGAGTGTTGCCCTGCCTTTGTTGGTACTGCTGTGTGTTCCTCTCATCTCCCCTCCTCGATTGGCCAAGAAACTACGTACTCTGCAGCCAGAGTTGTCAGTTGGAAATTTTTGGAGCAATTTCTCCACAAGGACTCGTCCTCTCCACCACAGGAATGAGAGATGAGAAGTTCTCTTTGTAGTGGGGGTCAAGAAGGGGGAACAACCAGTAATCAGTGTTGGCCAAAATACGTACAACGCGAGGGTCACGTGAAAAGGCAGCCTAACATAAAGTCAGCCATGTGAGTCCCAACTGACAAGACTTCGCTGTCCTCATCCGTAGGATGACTCTCAATCTCTTCATCTTCTTCCTCCTCTTCTACCCATCCACGCTGAACAGATGGAATAAAACTTTCTTGGGTACTACCCTCTGTAGCGGAGGCAACCGTCTCCTGCTTCTCCTCCTCATCATCCAATTTGCGCTGAGAAGACAAACTGAGGGTGGTCTGGCTATCACCCTATGTACTGTCTTCCCCCATTTCCACCTTTTCCACATGCAAAGCGTCCGCCTTAATTGTGAGCAACGAGCGTTTGAGTAGACACAGAAGTGGGATGGTTACGCTGATAATAGCGTTATCGCCGCTCACCATCTGTGTTGATTCCTCAAAGTTGCGTAAAACCTTACAGAGGTCAGACATCAATGCCCACTCGTCGCTTGTGAAGAGCAGAAGCTGACTGGAAAGGCGACGACCATGTTGCAGCTGGTACTCCACTATTGCCGTCTGCTGCTCCAAAGCCTGGCCAACATGTGGAACGTGGAGTTCCAGCGCGTGCTCACGACGCACAACAGTCGGTGAGCTGGCAATTGCAAGCGCTGCTGCAGCGTTGCCAGATAGGCGGAAGCTGTTGATGAGTTGTGGAAATGGGCACACACGTAGCGCTCCTTCACCAGTAGCTCAGGCAAATTGGGGTAGGTTTTGAGAAACCGCTGAACCACTAGGTTGAACACGTGGGCTAGGCATGGGATGTGTGTGAGCTTGCCGAGCTCCAAAGCCGCCACCAAGTTACGGCTATTATCAGACACAACCATGCCTGGTTGTAGGTTGAGTGGCGAGAGCCACAACTCAGTCTGGTCCATTATCCCCTGCCACAGCTCTGCGGCAGTGTGCTGTTTGTCACCTAAGAAGATCATTTTAAGCACGGCCTGTTGCTGCTTGCCTACTGGAAAGCTACACTGCTTCCAGCTACTAACTGATGTCTGACTGGTGCTGCAAGATGATATTTCAGAGGTGGAAGTGGAGGAGGAGGCGGAGGAGGAGAAGGGGGGGGGGGTTGTAGCCACAAACGTAGTTGGCGGCAGAACCCTAATGGAAGTAGGGCCCGCAATCCTTGGCGTCGGTAGCACCCATGTCATCCCAGGGAATGACTCGCTCCCGGCCTCCACAACGTTCACCCAGTGTGCCGTCAGGGAAATGTAGCGTCCCTGGCCAAAAGCACTTGTCCATGTGTCAAGGCACGGGTGATGTTACGGAACACATGCTAGTGTAAGGCTGGGACTACACACCGTGAAAAATATTGATGGCTGGGGACAGAAAGCCTCAGTGTCCACAAGGCTAAATGGCAACATGTCCAAGGCCAGCAATTTGGAAAGGTGTGCATTTAGTGCTATGTTCTGTGGGTGGGTGGGTGGGTATTTGCACTTTTGTTCAAAGGCCTGGGGTATAGACATCTGTACGCTGCGCTGGGACATTGTGGAAGACAGGGTGGTGCTAAACTGACTGCCGCAATCCAACCGACCACCTGGTCGCACTGGTGTGACTTCGAGAGTGGTGCCCTGCAAACTGGGACATGAAGCTAGGTATCGTGGATGTGTGTGTTTCTTGTGCTCTGGCAGCAGGCACAGTTTCACTCTACCCAGGGCCACAGCCTCTGCATGCACCATCAGCAGCATGGCCACTCCCCATCCCTTACTGCTCACCTTGCGCATATTAATTGGTATACTGTATATGCTTGCAAGTATATCACACATACAGTAGCGCAGGTTTTGTAAGTGTATGCGCAAATAGCAGAATGTCACAGATATTTTTAGGATGTGCACACGTTAAACAGGAGGTATAGCGCAAGTAATGTCGCTGTCACCACCGCCTAATAAAAAATTGCACTGAGTGAATGTCACTGATATTTAGGATGCACACACGTTAAACAGGAGGTATAGCGCAAGTAATGTCGCTGTCACCACCGCCTCATAAAAAATGACACTGAATTAATGTCACTGATATTTAGGATGCGCATACGTTAAACAGGAGGTTTAGTGCAAGTAATGTCGCTGTCACCACCGCCTAATAAAAAATGACACTGAATGAATGTCACTGATATTTACGATGCGTACACTTTAAACAGGAGGTATAGTGCAAGTAATGTCGCTGTCACCACCGCCTAATAAAAAATTACACTGAATGAATGTCACTGATATTTAGGATGCACAAACATTATGCAGGAGGTATAGTGCAAGTAATGTCGCTGCCACCAGCAGCAAAATAATTTGACCGAATGTCACTGATATTTCGGATACACAAACGTTATACAGGAGATGTAGCGCAGGTAATGTTACTGTCCGCAGCGTACACCGTCTACGGAAAAGGAACACTGGATGTCACAGATATTTGTAGGCTGCTTAAACGTTAGACAGGAGATGTAGCACAGATAATGTCGCTGACTGCAGCGGCCAAACAATTGCAAGCTATTTAGCGCAAGTTGCGCAAAAAATGTATATTGCTGCCAGATACAACTATAGTCCTTAAAAGGACTTTTGGGTCTCTAACAAGTTTTAGCAAATTAGTGCAGGTTGCACTAAAAATAAATATTGCTGCCACACACAAAAGTCCTTAAAAGGACTTTTGGGTCTATAATAAGTATAAAAACTAAAATCTTGCTATTTCAATCCCTACACTATCTCTCCCTTCTGCTCTCCAGCTCTCCCAGACTAATACTGAGCCGAACACGTGTCATCGGGTGCTATATAGCACCCGATGACGTGTTCCGGCCAGCCAATCACTGTAATGCTAGCAGCCAACATGGCTACGGCATTACAGTGAATGGCAGTGGTTAACTGCACATTTATTGGCTGCGTAGCAGCCAACAAACGTGCGTGGAGGAGACTCGAGCATCGCGCTCGAGCACACGCGGTATTCGGCCGAACACAGAGATGTGCCAAGCATCCCAATGCTCGAGCTGAACTAGTGTTCGGCCGAGCATGCTCGACCAACACTAGTCATTATACTGTATGGGGATCACTGGGGGTCATTATACTGTATAAGGGGCATGGGAGTAGCTATAGGGGGTGCAGAGGTAGCAGTCGCTACCGGGCCCAGGAGCCTGAGGGAGCCCAAAGACCCTTGTGCCACATAAGAAGACGCACTGAGGGAAGGGGGGCCCAAGCTGAACTCTTGCACCAGGGCCCATAAGCTGTTAGCTACGCCCCTGATAAGGGGCCCTCACTAGCTAGAACTGACTGGGCCCCACAGCTAATTTTTTGTATGGACCTCCCCCCCCAGTGGGTTCACATCATGTTTTTCTATCCGTTTGATGTATACAAAAAAGGTACTGAATAGAAATGTGCAGCATGCCACATTTTTGTATCCTGCAGAGTCCAGTAAAAAAATACATACGTTAACATATATTTATATTTTTTACTATGGAACTGTATGATCTGAGGCATCTGTAAATGTATAAATTTTTGGTATACATTAAACGGATGGTAAAAATGTGATGTGAACCCAAAATGAGTGTCAGAATAAGCACTAGTACACAGCAAGACAGAGAGGCGGGCTGCCATGTACTGGCACAGCGCACAACCTGGTCTTGGTGGTCAGCAATCTGGAATTTTTCCCCATTCATGCCAGGTCTAAAAAAGGTGAAGTGGGCAGGGAAGGGGATACAGTTATGGCCATACAGTGACTGGATAGCACCACTATACAGTGACACGATAAAAGGGTATAAGAGGGCAAAGTACAGGGAAAGACTAGGGGCACTGTACAGGGTATGGTAAGAGGGCACAATGCAGGGTATAAGGGTGTATAGTACAGGGTGGGGGCACAGTCAAGTGACCCTGCGACATTAGAAGGTCCTTATGGTGCATGCAGTTTAGACATCACCATAATGAATGGCAGATGAGTCAGACAGGTGACCGGGGCCCTGGATGGACAGGAGGGGTGGACACAGCAATTAGGTGGAAGGGGCTCTGAGGGGGATTCATACAAGAAGTAGTGGCAGGAGGTCTGTGCAGGGCAGCAATAGGGGGGTGTAACAGGAGCTCTGGATAAGTGAGGTAGGAAAGGAGACAACAAGGGCTCCATGAGGATGGGATAAGAGAAGGACAGGATATGGGAGGCAGGGGCAGGTGTCATGGAGGCAAACTGATTAATGAGGCAGTAAAACAACCAAATAGCATGAAGCTGGTAGTCTACTATAGCATCTAGCAGCAGCTTGAAGAGTTCCCTGACATCTTTCCCGCCTCCTGTCCCACAGAAAAGAGACAGTCACAGTGCAGATTCTCTCTCCTCCTCAGGCAGCAGGTCCTGTGTAGAGGGGGCGTGTTTGAAGCTTGTAATGTAAGTTGCTGCTCTGCTGTAATGAAGAGGGGGCGTGTGTGAAGCTCCACAGTACGGAAGTTTGTAAGGGGGACAGCAGCAGCTGGACTCTGCATGCTGCTGAAAAAGGCTTTCATGTAACTTAGCTCCCTGCGCTCCAGCAATGAGCACTTCCATCTGTATTAATGGAAGCTCTCATAGCAGCGCAGTGGCCACCCCAGGAGCAGTGGGCCCCGGAACTTTCCCGGGTATGCCGGGTGCTGATACCGGCCCTGGTTATACGGCTTTTTCTTAACACTGAGAGCGTATGTTATTTTTACAGAGCCCATTCTGTAGGTCAGCCAATTTATTGTTTCTGAGTATCCCGCTTAGGCTAGGGCTACACAACGACATTTGTCGAAGTAATGCTGCACAACATATTTAATAATGCTAGTCTATGGTGTCGCAGTCGCAGCATGTCACACCATAGACTAGAATGATAAAATATGTTGCGCGACACATGTTGCAGTGTAATAGCACCCTACATGTCTCTGTGTAGCCCTAGCCTTAAGGTTCTTTTGGATTGGGGTAGGGCTGGGTAATTGATCCTCAGAATACAATGCTGCAGAGCAATATTTTGTAGCAGTTTGTGGTAAAGGTACGGTATGCGAGTACCTGGAGAAAAAACTGGATTCAGTGAAATGCATCTGCTTACCTTCCTGGTAGTTGAGCTGTGCTTTTTTTTTTGGAATCTACCAGAAAAAAAAATGGGACAAGCAGCATTGCTTTTTAGGGACAGTATAGTGCCTCATTCCGGAACCATGAAGTATGTGAAATGTCACACGGAATACTCATGGATCCAAAATATGGACTTGTAGCCAATCCATGTGTCGCCAGACGCCATGCATGGTTCTAGCCGATGGCATTTTTGCGAGCACTAAACGTACTTATTTCAAAGAAACCTGTAAATGTACAGCCTCAATTCAGTATAGAAAGTATTTTTTTCATGCATTGGAACGTTGCAGCATTTTATTCCTTAGAGAGAGAATACCCTCTGAATAATAATAATCTATTGGCACGGTAGGCCATTGCTGTAATGATACAATTTTGTCTGGTGTCAAAACAATCTCTTAGGCATGGAAAGCTGCCACTTCGGTGCTCCAGGATATTAAGCATTTCGCTATGTGAAGTGTGCAGAAACATAGCACAAAATATTTGCTGACTAAACCCAGTGACAGATCAATACCAAGCAAATTCTTATTAATGAGGTTGTAGTTATTTGACATTTCCCATTCATTAACAACAACACAAAGGTCAAATGCTGACTTTTCCACTCAAAGCTTCTGCAATAACACACACTTTATTTTAAAGCTGAAGGTCATACATTGCCCCTTTACAATTAATCCAGCCATTCTTAATTATAGATGTTGATGTGAATTAAAACATCTGTATTAAAGGGCCCAGAAGCCTGGCTGCTGCAGTTCAGTGTTACAGTCAGGTATCCAGAATATTAAAAATAATATGTTATTTTTATCACTGTTCCTTCTAGGCTGAGAAGCTATTACCACTCACCAATCTTCCTTTGCACAAAATCACTGCTATTTCCCTTAATTATTGAGTATTTATATCATCTGCCTGATCATAGAGAGTACTATGCATCTGTATAGTTACAGCTGCACAGTCCTCTGTCCATTCGACACACTCTTTATGATCAGTGCTAGGCTAAAAGAGGAAATTAAACCATCACAGAGATATCAGTCAGAAAGAGCTATGGAGAGAGTGTTATTGTGGAGCTCTGGCAGGTCCTTTGTGGCATATATGGATCTCATAGGGCCCCATAGCAAAACCTACTATGGGCACCCCTGTGCTACAAATGCCCCAGTACTTGTGCATCAAACACTCCCAGGCATTGTGGAATGCAAAGCACAATGACCTATATTTCTTCTTTTTTTTTATTAAGCAGAAGAAATTTTAATTTTACCAACACAGAAGTTGGATAAAGTAAGGGAGGCTGAGGGCTACTTTTTTAATTACAATTAATTTTTTATTAAACAGGTCAATTAAACACTCATTCTGAACACCAAATTTCTCAAAGTATTTACACCAAACAACTGGCATTAATACATTGATAAATTCTCCAGCTTGCCTTCACATTTAACAAAGTTGTCTTCCTACACCTACCACTAGGGGGAGCTCAGTGCACGGGAGTTTATACAGTGCAATGTCTTTGAACTGAGCTGCCCCTAGTGACAGTTGCTTGAAAATCCAATGTTTTCATCTAGGAATTGAAAGAGAGAAAAAAAGAGTTCAGTGTCGGCCCCCCCTCCCCCAGGCTCCGTAGCAGTCACTTGGTCAGACTTCATTGAAGGTTTGTCACTGACTCTGTTATAAGTTACTAAATAAACAAGAAAACAACCAATATAGAGGAACACACCAGAAGCTTACATACACTATATAAAAAGACACATATGCATGTTTTTCTCAATATGTGACATGAAATCTGAATAAATAGTTCCTGTTTTTGGTCTATTAGGATTACCATAATTATTATTATTTGCCAAATGCCAGAATAATGAGAGAAAGAATGTTTTAAGGCATTTTTATTACTTTGTGTAATGTCAAAAGTTTACATACACTAAGATTACTATGCCTTTAACCCCTTCAGGAGCCTGCCATTTTTCACCTTAAGGACCAGGCCATTTTTTGCAAATCTGATATGTGTCACTTTATGTGGTGATAACTTTAAAACGCTTTTACTTTTCCAGGCCATTCTATGATTATTTTCTCATCACATATTGTAATTCATGATAGTGGTAAAATTGAGTAAAAAATATATATTTTTATTTATAACAAAACGTCAAATTTACCAAAAATTTAGAAACATTTGCAAATTTCCAAATTTCAATTTCTCTTCTTTAATAATAGATAGCAATACCTTCAAAAATAGTTATTACATTACATTCCCCATATGTCTACTTCATGTTTAGATCATTTTGTTAAGGCCATTTTATTTTTTGGGGACGTTAGAAGGCTTAGAAGTTTAGAAGAAAATCTTGAAATTTTTCAGAAAATTTCCCAAACCCACTTTTTAAGGACCAGTTCAGGTCTAAAGTCACTTTGTGATGCTTACATAATAGAAACCAACCAAAAATGACCCAATTTTAGAAACACCACCCCTCAAGGTATTCAAAACTGGTTTTACAAACTTTGTTAACTCTTTAGCTGTTCCACAAGAATTAATGGAAAATAGAGATAAAATTTCAAAATTTAACTTTTTTGGCAGATTTTCTATTTGAATCCATTTTTTCCAGTTACAAAGCAAGGGTTAACAGTAGGGATGAGCGAACCCGAACTGTATAGGGTTCGTACCGAATTTTGGGGTGTCCGTGACACGGACCCGAACCCGAACATCTTCGTAAAAGTCCGGGTTCGGGTTCGGTGTTTGGCGCTTCCTTGGCGCTTTTTGAAAGGCTGCAAAGCAGCCAATCAACAAGCGTCATACTACTTGGCCCAAGAGGCCATCACAGCCATGCCTACTATTGGCATGGCTGTGATTGGCCAGTGCACCATGTGACCCAGCCTCTATTTAAGCTGGAGTCACGTAGCGCCGCACGTCACTCTGCTATGATCAGTATAGGGAGAGGTTGCAGCTGCGACATTAGGGCGAGATTAGGCAGAGAAACTCCTCCAAAAGACTTCATTCTGTGATCGATCTGCAGCTGTGGATCATTGAAGTGCTATTATTGACTTGCTCACTTTTTTGAGGCTGCCCAGAGCGTTTTTAGATCACTTTTTTTCTGGGGTGTTCGGCGGCCATTTTGTGACTTGTGGTGCGCCAGCACGAGCTATCACCAAGTGTATTTAACCATCGATAGTGTGGTTATTTTGTGCTATATCCTACATCAGCTGCAGGCTGAGCCTGTGTCACCGAAGTGCATTTAACCATCAACAGTCTGGTTATTTTTTGGCCATATACTACATCAGCTGCAGGCTGAGCCTGTGTCACCCAAGTGCATTTAACCATCAACAGTCTGATTATTTTTTGGCCATATACTACATCAGCTGCAGGCTGAGCCTGTGTCACCCAAGTGTATTTAACCATCGATAGTGTGGTTATTTTGTGCTATATCCTACATCAGCTGCAGGCTGAGCCTCTGTCACCCAAGTGCATTTAACCATCAACAGTCTGATTATTTTTTGGCCATATACTACATCTGGTGCAGGCTGAGCCTGTGTCGCCCAAGTGCATTTAACCATCAACAGTCTGATTATTTTTTGGCCATATACTGCATCTGGTGCAGGCTGAGCCTGTGTCACCCAAGTGCATTTAACCATCAACAGTGTGGTTATTTTTTGGCCATATATTACATCAGGGGCAAGTTGAGCCTGTCACCCAGCGCCTAAAAAATAGACCTGACATTTCTATTCAACCAAATCTGTACTGTTTTAGCTGGTCAAGTTATTTGTATTGACCGTAAAAGCACACTTTTTTTCTGGGTTGAAAAAGCATTCCCAAATTTGCCATTCTCAAAATAACTAGTTTCTGGTATTTGAGGCCTACTTGAAATCTATCCCAAAAAGAAAATCTTACATTGAAGGTATTGATAGTGTCATTTAGAAGAACCTAAGACACACGCTAGCGTGCTGATAGAAGTGTGATTTTGTGATTAAACCTATACCTGTCACACAGCGCAAAAAAAAAACAGGTCTCACATCTCTATTCAACCAAATCTGCACTGTTTTAGCTGGTCAAGTTATTTGTAGTGACCGTAAAAGCACACTTTTTGTTCTGGGTTGAAAAAGTATTCCCAAATTTGCCACTCTCAAAATAACTAGTTTCTGGTATTTGAGGCCTACTTGAAATCTATCCCAAAAAGAAAATCTTACATTGAAGGTATTGATAGTGTCATTCAGAAAAACCTAAGACACACGCTAGCGTGCTGATAGAAGTGTGATTCTGTTATTAAACCTATACCTGTCACACAGCGCAAAAAAAAACAGGTCTCACATCTCTATTCAACCAAATCTGCACTGTTTTAGCTGGTCAAGTTATTTGTAGTGACCGTAAAAGCACACTTTTTGTTCTGGGTTGAAAAAGCATTCCCAAATTTGCCACTCTCAAAATAACTAGTTTCTGGTATTTGAGGCCTACTTGAAATCTATCCCAAAAAGAAAATCTTACATTGAAGGTATTGATAGTGTCATTCAGAAAAACCTAAGACACACACTAGCGTGCTGATAGAAGTGTGATTCTGTGATTAAACCTATACCTGTCACACAGCGCAAAAAAAAACAGGTCTCACATCTCTATACAACCAAATCTGCACTGTTTTAGCTGGTCAAGTTATTTGTAGTGACCGTAAAAGCACACTTTTTGTTCTGGGTTGAAAAAGCATTCCCAAATTTGCCATTCTCAAAATAACTAGTTTCTGGTATTTGAGGCCTACTTGAAATCTATCCCAAAAAGAAAATCTTACATTGAAGGTATTGATAGTGTCATTCAGAAAAACCTAAGACACACGCTAGCGTGCTGATAGAAGTGTGATTCTGTTATTAAACCTATACCTGTCACACAGCGCAAAAAAAAACAGGTCTCACATCTCTATTCAACCAAATCTGCACTGTTTTAGCTGGTCAAGTTATTTGTAGTGACCGTAAAAGCACACTTTTTGTTCTGGGTTGAAAAAGCATTCCCAAATTTGCCACTCTCAAAATAACTAGTTTCTGGTATTTGAGGCCTACTTGAAATCTATCCCAAAAAGAAAATCTTACATTGAAGGTATTGATAGTGTCATTCAGAAAAACCTAAGACACACACTAGCGTGCTGATAGAAGTGTGATTCTGTGATTAAACCTATACCTGTCACACAGCGCAAAAAAAAACAGGTCTCACATCTCTATTCAACCAAATCTGCACTGTTTTAGCTGGTCAAGTTATTTGTAGTGACCGTAAAAGCACACTTTTTGTTCTGGGTTGAAAAAGCATTCCCAAATTTGCCATTCTCAAAATAACTAGTTTCTGGTATTTGAGGCCTACTTGAAATCTATCCCAAAAAGAAAATCTTACATTGAAGGTATTGATAGTGTCATTCAGAAAAACCTAAGACACACGCTAGTGTGCTGATAGAAGTGTGATTCTGTGATTAAACCTATACCTGTCACACAGCGCAAGAAAAAACAGGTCTCACATCTCTATTCAACCAAATCTGCACTGTTTTAGCTGGTCAAGTTATTTGTAGTGACCGTAAAAGCACACTTTTTGTTCTGGGTTGAAAAAGCATTCCCAAATTTGCCATTCTCAAAATAACTAGTTTCTGGTATTTGAGGCCTACTTGAAATCTATCCCAAAAAGAAAATCTTACATTGAAGGTATTGATAGTGTCATTCAGAAAAACCTAAGACACACGCTAGCGTGCTGATAGAAGTGTGATTCTGTGATTAAACCTATACCTGTCACACAGCGCAAAAAAAAACAGGTCTCACATCTCTATTCAACCAAATCTGCACTGTTTTAGCTGGTCAAGTTATTTGTAGTGACCGTAAAAGCAGACTTTTTGTTCTTGGTTGAAAAAGCATTCCCAAATTTGCCATTCTCAAAATAACTAGTTTCTGGTATTTGAGGCCTACTTGAAATCTATCCCAAAAAGAAAATCTTACATTGAAGGTATTGATAGTGTCATTCAGAAAAACCTAAGACACACGCTAGCGTGCTGATAGAAGTGTGATTCTGTGATTAAACCTATACCTGTCACACAGCGCAAAAAAAAACAGGTCTCACATCTCTATTCAACCAAATCTGCACTGTTTTAGCTGGTCAAGTTATTTGTAGCGACCGTAAAAAGCAGACTTTTTGTTCTGGGTTGAAAAAGCATTCCCAAATTTGCCATTCTCAAAATAACTAGTTTCTGGTATTTGAGGCCTACTTGAAATCTATCCCAAAAAGAAAATCTTACATTGAAGGTACTGATAGTGTCATTTTAGAAAAACCTAAGACACATGCTAGCGTGCTGATAGAAGTGTGATTCTGTGATTAAACCTATACCTGTCACACAGCGCAAAAAAAAACAGGTCTCACATCTCTATTCAACCAAATCTGCACTGTTTTAGCTGGTCAAGTTATTTGTAGTGACCGTAAAAGCACACTTTTTTTTCTGGGTTGAAAAAGCATTCCCAAATTTGCCATTCTCAAAATTGTGGTGAACGGGAACAATGAGGAAAACATCTAATAAGGGACGCGGACGTGGACATGGTCGTGGTGGTGTTAGTGGACCCTCTGGTGCTGGGAGAGGACATGGCCGTTCTGCCACAGCCACACGTCCTAGTGAACCAACTACCTCAGGTCCCAGTAGCCAGCAGAATTTACAGCGATATTTGGTGGGGCCCAATGCCATTCTAAGGATGGTAAGGCCTGAGCAGGTGCAGGCATTAGTCAATTGGGTGGCCGACAGTGGATCCAGCACGTTCACATTATCTCCCACCCAGTCTTCTGCAGAAAGCGCACAGATGGCGCATGAAAACCAAGCCCATCGGTCTGTCACATCACCCCCATGCATATCAGGGAAACTGTCTGAGCCTCAAGTTATGCAGCAGTCTCTTATGCTGTTTGAAGACTCTGCTGCCAGGGTTTCCCAAGGGCATCCACCTAGCCCTTCCCCAGGGGTGGAAGAGATAGAATGCACTAACGCACAACCACTTATTTTTCCTGATGATGAGGACATGGGAATACCACCTCAGCACGTCTCTGATGATGACGAAACACAGGTGCCAACTGCTGCGTCTTTCTGCAGTGTGCAGACTGAACAGGAGGTCAGGGATCAAGACTGGGTGGAAGACGATGCAGGGGACGATGAGGTCCTAGACCCTACATGGAATGAAGGTCGTGCCACTGACTTTCACAGTTCGGAGGAAGAGGCAGTGGTGAGACCGAGCCAACAGCGTAGCAAAAGAGGGAGCAGTGGGCAAAAGCAGAACACCCGCCGCCAAGAGACTCCGCCTGCTACTGACCGCCGCCATCTGGGACCGAGCACCCCAAAGGCAGCTTCAAGGAGTTCCCTGGCATGGCACTTCTTTAAACAATGTGCTGACGACAAGACCCGAGTGGTTTGCACGCTGTGCCATCAGAGCCTGAAGCGAGGCATTAACGTTCTGAACCTTAGCACAACCTGCATGACCAGGCACCTGCATGCAAAGCATGAACTGCAGTGGAGTAAACACCTTAAAAACAAGGAAGTCCATTAGGCTCCCCCTGCTACCTCTTCTGCTGCTTCCACCTCGGCCTCTTCTGCTGCTGCCGCCGCCTCGGCCTCTTCTGCTGCTGCTGCCGCCGCCTCGGCCTCTTCCTCCGCCTCCTGAGGAACGTTGGTACCTGCCGCCCAGCAAACATGGGATGTACCACCAACACCACCACCTGCGTCACCAAGCATCTCAACCATGTCACACGGCAGCGTTCAGCTCTCCATCTCACAAACATTTGAGAGAAAGCGTAAATTCCCACCTAGCCACCCTTGATCCCTGGCCCTGAATGCCAGCATTTCTAAACTACTGGCCTATGAAATGCTGTCATTTAGGCTGGTGGACACACACAGCTTCAAACAGCTCATGTCACTTGCTGTCCCACAGTATGTTGTTCCCAGCCGCCACTACTTTTCCAAGAGAGCCGTGCCTTCCCTGCACAAACAAGTGTCAGATAAAATCAAGTGTGCACTGCGCAACGCCATCTGTGGCAAGGTCCACCTAACCACAGATACGTGGACCAGTAAGCACGGCCAGGGACGCTATATCTCCCTAACTGCACCCTGGGTAAATGTAGTGGCGGCTGGGCCCCAGGCGGAGAGCTGTTTGGCGCACGTCCTTCCGCCGCCAAGGATCGCAGGGCAACATTCTTTGCCTCCTGTCTCCTCCTCCTCCTACTCAGCTTCCTCCTCCTCTTCTTCCACCTGCTCATCCAGTCAGCCACACACTTTCACCACCAACTTCAGCACAGCACGGGGTAAACGTCAGCAGGCCATTCTGAAACTCATATGTTTGGGGGACAGGCCCCACACCGCACAGGAGTTGTGGCGGGGTATAGAACAACAGACCGACGAGTGGTTGCTGCCGGTGAGCCTCAAGCCCGGCCTGGTGGTGTGCGATAATGGGCGAAATCTCGTTGCAGCTCTGGGACTAGCCGGTTTGACGCACATCCCTTGCCTGGCGCATGTGCTGAATTTGGTGGTGCAGAAGTTCATTCGCAACTACCCCGACATGTCAGAGCTGCTGCATAAAGTGCGGGCCGTCTGTTCGCGCTTCCGGCGTTCACACCCTGCCGCTGCTTGCCTGTCTGCGCTACAGCGTAACTTCGGCCTTCCCGCTCACCGCCTCATATGCGACGTGCCCACCAGGTGGAACTCCACCTTGCATATGCTGGACAGACTGTGCGAGCAGCAGCAGGCCATAGTGGAGTTTCAGCTGCAGCACGCACGGGTCAGTCGCACTGTGGATCAGACCCACTTCACCACCAATAGCTGGGCCACCATGCGAGACCTGTGTGCCCTGTTGCGCTGTTTCGAGTACTCCACCAACATGGCCAGTGGCGATGACGCCGTTATCAGCGTTACAATACCACTTCTATGTCTCCTTGAGAAAACACTTAGGGCGATGATGGAAGAGGAGGTGGCCCAGGAGGAAGAGGAGGAAGAGGGGTCATTTTTAGCACTTTCAGGCCAGTCTCTTCGAAGTGACTCAGAGGGAGGTTTTTTGCAACACCAGAGGCCAGGTACAAAAGTGGCCAGACAGGGCCCACTACTGGAGGACGAGGATGAGGAGGAGGTGGAGGAGGATGAGGATGAAGCATGTTCACAGCGGGGTGGCACCCAAAGCAGCTCGGGCCCATCACTGGTGCGGGGCTGGGGGGAAACACAGGACGATGACGATACGCCTCCCACAGAGGACAGCTTGTCCTTACCTCTGGGCAGCCTGGCACACATGAGCGACTACATGCTGCAGTGCCTGCGCAACGACAGCAGAGTTGCCCACATTTTAACGTGTGCGGACTACTGGGTTGCCACCCTGCTGGATCCCCAGTACAAAGACAATGTGCCCACCTTACTTCCTACACTGGAGCGTGATTGGAAGATGCGCGAGTACAAGCGCACGTTGGTAGACGCGCTACTGAGAGCATTCCCAAATGTCACAGGGGAACCAGTGGAAGCCCAAGGCGAAGGCAGAGGAGGAGCAAGAGGTCGCCAACGGAGCTGTGTCACGGCCAGCTCCTCTGAGGGCAGGGTTAGCATGGCAGAGATGTGGAAAAGTTTTGTCAACACGCCACAGCTAACTGCACCACCACCTGATACGGAACGTGTTAGCAGGAGGCAACATTTCACTAACATGGTGGAACAGTACCTGTGCACACCCCTCCACGTACTGACTGATGGTTCGGCCCCATTCAACTTCTGGGTCTCCAAATTGTCCACGTGGCCAGAGCTAGCCTTTTATGCCTTGGAGGTGCTGGCCTGCCCGGCGGCCAGCGTTTTGTCTGAACGTGTATTCAGCACGGCAGGGGGCGTCATTACAGACAAACGCAGCCGCCTGTCTACAGCCAATGTGGACAAGCTGACGTTCATAAAAATGAACCAGGCATGGATCCCACAGGACCTGTCCATCCCTTGTGCAGATTAGATATTAACTACCTCCCCTTAACAATATATTATTCTACTCCAGGGCACTTCCTCATTCAATACTATTTTTAATTTCATTTTACCATTATATTGCGGGGCAACCCAAAGTTGAATGAACCTCTCCTCTGTCTGGGTGCCGGGGCCTAAATGTGTGACAGTGGCCTGTTCCAGTGGTGGGTGACGTGAAGCCTGATTCTCTGCTATGACATGAATACAGATTCTGCGCTGACATAGGCCAGATTCTCTGTTACGGGACCTCTCTCCTCTGCCTGGGTGCCTGGGCCTAAATGTGTGACAGTGGCCTGTTCCAGTGGTGGGTGACGTGAAGCCTGATTCTCTGCTATGACATGAATACAGATTCTGCGCTGACATAAGGCCAGATTCTCTGTTACGGGACCTCTCTCCTCTGCCTGGGTGCCTGGGCCTAAATGTGTGACAGTGGCCTGTTCCAGTGGTGGGTGACGTGAAGCCTGATTCTCTGCTATGACATGAAGACAGATTCTGCGCTGACATAAGGCCAGATTCTCTGTTACGGGACCTCTCTCCTCTGCCTGGGTACCTGGGCCTAAATGTGTGACAGTGGCCTGTTCCAGTGGTGGGTGACGTGAAGCCTGATTCTCTGCTATGACATGAAGACAGATTCTGCGCTGACATAAGGCCAGATTCTCTGTTACGGGACCGCTCTCCTCTGTCTGGGTGCCGGGGCCTAAATGTGTGACAGTGGCCTGTTCCAGTGGTGGGTGACGTGAAGCCTGATTCTCTGCTATGACATGAATACAGATTCTGCGCTGACATAAGGCCAGATTCTCTGCTACAGGACCTCTCTCCTCTGCCTGGGTGCCTGGGCCTAAATGTGTGACAGTGACCTGTTCCAGTGGTGGGTGACGTAAAGCCTGATTCTCTGCTATGACATGAATACAGATTCTGTGCTGACATAAGGCCAGATTCTCTGTTACGGGACCTCTCTCCTCTGCCTGGGTGCCTGGGCCTAAATGTGTGACAGTGGCCTGTACCAGTGGTGGGTGACGTGAAGCCTGATTCTCTGCTATGACATGAAGACAGATTCTGCGCTGACATAAGGCCAGATTCTCTGTTACGGGACCGCTCTCCTCTGTCTGGGTGCCGGGGCCTAAATGTGTGACAGTGGCCTGTTCCAGTGGTGGGTGACGTGAAGCCTGATTCTCTGCTATGACATGAATACAGATTCTGCGCTGACATAAGGCCAGATTCTCTGTTACGGGACCTCTCTCCTCTGTCTGGGTGCCGGGGCCTAAATGTGTGACAGTGGCCTGTTCCAGTGGTGGGTGACGTGAAGCCTGATTCTCTGCTATGACATGAAGACAGATTCTGCGCTGACATAAGGCCAGATTCTCTGTTACGGGACCTCTCTCCTCTGCCTGGGTGCCGGGGCCTAAATGTGTGACAGTGGCCTGTTCCATTGGTGGGTGACGTGAAGCCTGCTTCTCTGCTATGACATGAAGACAGATTCTGCGCTGACATAAGGCCAGATTCTCTGTTACGGGACCTCTCTCCTCTGCCTGGGCCTAAATGTGTGACAGTGGCCTGTTCCAGTGGTGGGTGACGTGAAGCCTGATTCTCTGCTATGACATGAAGACAGATTCTGCGCTGACATAAGGCCAGATTCTTTGTTACGGGACCTCTCCTCTGCCTGGGTGCCTGGGCCTAAATGTGTGACAGTGGCCTGTTCCAGTGGTGGGTGACGTGAAGCCTGATTCTCTGCTATGACATGAAGACTGATTCTGCGCTGACATGAAGCCAGATTCTCTGCTATGGCATGAAGAGACTGATTCTCTGCTGACATGAAGCCAGATTCTTTGCTATGGCATGAAGAGACTGATTCTCTGCTGACGTGAAGCCAGATTCTCTGCTATGGGACCTCTGTCCAATTGATATTGGTTCATTTTTATTTTTTTTATTTTAATTTTAATTCATTTCCCTATCCACATTTGTTTGCAGGGGATTTACCTACATGTTGCTGCCTTTTGCAGCCCTCTAGCTCTTTCCTGGGCTGTTTTACAGCCTTTTTAGTGCCCAAAAGTTCGGGTCCCCATTGACTTCAATGGGGTTCGGGTTCGGGACGAAGTTCGGATCGGGTTCGGATCCCGAACCCGAACATTTACGGGAAGTTCGGCCGAACTTCTCGAACCCGAACATCCAGGTGTTCGCTCAACTCTAGTTAACAGACAAACAAAACTCAATATTTATGGCCCTGATTCTTTAGTTTACAGAAACACCCCATATGTGGTCGTAAACTGCTGTACGGGCACACAGTATTGCGCATAAGGAAAGAAACGCAGTATGGTTTTTGGAAAGCAGATTTCACTGGGGTTATTTTAAGCTGCCATGTCACATTTGAAGACTCCTTGATGCACCCCTAGAGTCGAAACGCCCAAAAAAGTTACCACATTTTAGAAACTACACCCCTGAAGGTATACAAATCTGATTTTGCAAACTTTGTTAACCCTTTAGGTGTTCCACAAGAATTGATGGAAAATAGAGATGAAATTTCAGAATTTCACTTTTTGGCAGATTTTCCATTTTAATCCATTTTTTTCCAGTTACAAAGCAAGGGTTAACAGCCAAACAAAACTCAATATTTATGGCCCTGATTCTGAAGTTTACAGAAACACCCCATATGTGGTTGTAAACTGCTGTACGGGCACACGGCATTGCGCAGAAGGAAAGGAATGCCATACGGTTTTTGGAAGGCAGATTTTGCTGGACTGTTTTTTTGACATTATATCCTATTTGAAGCCCCCCTGATGCACCCCTAGAGTAGAAACTCCAAAAAAGTGACCCCATTTTGGAAACTACGGGATAAGGTGGCAGTTTTGTTGGTACTATAATAGGGTACATATGATTTTTGGTTGTACTATATTACACTTTTTGTGAGGCAAGGTAACAAGAAATAGCTGTTTTGTCACTGTTTTTATTTTTTGTTATTTACAACATTCATCTCACAGGTTATATCATGTGATATTTTTATAGAGCAGGTTGTTACGGACGCGACAATACCAAATATTACAACTTTTTTTGGTTGTTTGCTTCAGTTTTACATAACAAAGCATTCTTGAAAAAAAATATGATTTTTTTAGTGTCTCCACATTCTGAAAGCAGTAGTTTTATTTATTTTTTGGGCAACTGTCTTGTGTAGGGGCTCATTTTTTTCAGGATGAGATGACGGTTTGATTGGTACTATTATAGGGTGCATATGACTTTTTGATCGCTTGCTTTTTCACTTTTTGTGATGTAAGGTGACAAAAATGGCTTTTTGTACACAGTTTTTATGATTTTTTTTTATGGTATTCACCTGAGGGGTTAGGTCATGTAATATTTTTATAGAGCAGGTTATTATGGACGCGGCGATACCTAATATGTCAACTTTATGTAAGTTTTACACAAGGATTTCATTTTTGAAACAAGAAATAATATTTTTTAGTGTCTCCATATTCTTAGAGCCATAGTTTTTTTTTTTTTTTTTGGCTCATTTTTTGCAGGATGAGGTAATAGTTAGATATGGTACTATTTTGGGGGGTATACGCCTTTTCGATCGCTTGGTGTTGCACTTTTAGTGATGTAAGGTGACCAAAAAATATTTTTTATTTTATTTTTCTGACCGTGTTCACCTGAGGGGTTAGGTCATGTGTTAGTATTGTAAAGCCGGTCGATATGGATGCGGCGATACCTAATATGTGTACTTTTCTTTTTTCCCTTATTTTTTACAATTTTTTTTCCCTTTATTTTGGCAAAAGTATTTTTCTTCTTTTTTACTTGAAACTTAATTTTTTGGGGGGGAAAACTTTTATTTTTTTTACTTTATTTTTTTTTGTTATTTTTCTTTTTTTTGTTAGGTGTAGGGCAAAATACGCGAACACCCATCCCCCACACACACGCACACTGAATAAAGTTTTCCACGCAGGCACACACACACTGTCCTCTTGTCATCCGCGTCCACCTTATCATCTAGCGACGATGATGAGCCGCCAGGCGGAGCAATGGGACCGCCATGCCAGGGAGTCGACCCTGTGGCCCACACTAGTATGAGCAGCTCTGTGGCTCGTACTAGTTCTCCGGCCCACCAGATAAGTCCACCTGAGCCCCCTACCGTGAACTTGCATGGTGTTCCCCAGAGGATTTTGAGCCTGTGATTCCTGATTTTGTTGATAATAAGCACCAATAATGAATGACTCACAGAAGTGAGTACCCGTGCAGAGCCAGCACGTATGGTAGTATGCCAAAGAGAGAGAAATAGGGCTCGCACTCAATAATATTATGAATATATAAATTTTATTAGTGTCTCCATATGAGACAAATCACAAATCTTCAAGCCTTGCGTGAAACGTACGTCGGGGTTGCTGGAGCACTACACAGGTACTTTGTCTATGGCTTTACAATGAACTACTTAGCTTCTGCTATCTATGTACTTTGATATATTTGCACTCTGCACTTTATATGCATATTTTGGTTACTATATATGATACCTTCACTTAGCCTCTATAGCTTTGCCTGATTACATGTATTTCTGATATCCTATTTGGCCCACATGCACATTAGTGCTATATTTATATACCCATTGTTTGTATCTATTTGGATTTCAGGTATTAGTTGTGCTCCGTGTCATTTTGTGTGCTTATTTTCCACCATCTACTGTTTTCTATGTGTTTTTATTGTGATTTGTCTCATATGGAGACACTAATAAAATGTATATATTCATAATATTATTGAGTGCGAGCCCTATTTCTCTCTCTTTTGCGTACCTCCTGATTTTGTTGGCCAACCAGGAATACAGATTCCCACAGTGGGCTTCACTGAATATGACTATTTTAGTCTTTTTTTCAGTGACCACTTTGTGAATCTGATGGTGGAGAAAAGGAACATGTACGCCCAAAAGTTCATTGCTCAACACCCGGGCTCCTTTTTGGCTAGGTCCGGTGGCTGGACTTCGGTCAGTGCACCCGAGATGAGGACGTTATGGGGCCTTGTGCTGCACATGGGCCTAGTCAAAAAACCCAGTGTCAGGCATTACTGGAGTGGGGACGTCCTCTACCAGACCCCACTTTACAGTACGGCCATAACACGTACCCGGTTTGAGGCCATTCGGAAATGCCTGCATTATGCAGATAATGCAGCATGTCCCCCACGAGGTGATCCTGTCTATGACCGCCTGTACAAAATCAGGCCGGTCATCGGTCACTTCGGGGCCAAATTTTTGGAGGCCTATGTACCTGGAAGGGAGGTTGCGGTTGATGAGTCTCTCATTGCTTTCAATGGGAGACTCATTTTCCGCTAGTATGTTCCCTCTAAGCGGGCGAGGTATGCCGTGAAGCTGTACAAACTTTGTGAGAGTACCTCAGGGTACACTTACAAGTTTAGTGTGTACGAGGGGCGAGATTCCCGTATTGAACCCCCACAATGTCCCCCCACTCTGGGTGTTGGCGGGAAACTTGTGTGGGACCTTATTGTCACGGATGGTGTACAGGAAACAAGATGATACAAATAACAAATGATGACTCACTGGATCCACAACTAAGGAACATAAAGGGAGACCCCTGCAATCGACCTGCCGCTCTCCCTTAATGCTCAGCCTATGCGACCACTCTAAAGGTGAATGGGCGCATATCCACGTACCTCGGCTATCTTAACCTGAAGGCCCTACAATAGTGAGGGGACACGACCACCGGCTCCCTACACAGACACGGAGGGAGTCAGGGTCACCTGGATCCAGACAACAGAAAATCATAAATACAAAACAGCACTTATCTGAAGACGACTGTGAACTGAGAGCTGGGAGCTGGGAGCTGAAGTCAGCATGCACACTCATTCCAGGAAGTAGTATCAGCCACACCCAACTACCTTATGGGGGAGAATATAAAGGGAGGTAATGAGTCTGACTGCATGACAGCTGAGATAGCCTAACGAGGTGAGGAACAGAAACCAAAACAAAGAAACTCAAGGGGAAGGATCTGAACGGCTCCTGTCAGAGCTTCTCAGCTGTCTGCTTGTGACAGTACCCCTCCCTCTAGGAGTGGACTCCGGACACTCAGGGCCCACCTTCTCAGGATGGGACCTATGGAAAGCCCTGATGAGGCGAGAGGCCTTAATGTCCGTCACTGGGAGCCACATCCTCTCCTCAGGACCATAACCCTCCCAATGAACGAGGTACTGGAGGGAACCGCGGACAAGACGAGAATCCACAATCCTAGAGACCTGAAATTCAAGATTCCCATCAACCATAATCGGAGGAGGAGGCAAAGGAGAAGGTACAATAGGTTGAACATAAGGTTTCAATAAGGACTTATGGAAAACATTATGGATCTTCCAAGTCTGAGGAAGATCAAGACGGTAGGCAACAGGATTGATGACAGACAGGATCTTGTAAGGCCCAATAAACCTAGGACCCAACTTCCAGGAGGGAACCTTCAATTTGATATTCTTGGTAGACAGCCACACCAAATCACCAACATTCAGGTCCGGACCAGGCATACGTCTCTTATCCGCCACACGCTTATATCTCTCACTCATATTCTTTAGATTATCCTGAATATTTTGCCAAATAGATGACAAAGACGAGGAGAATCTGTCCTCATCAGGCAAACCAGAAGAGCCCTCTCCAGAGAAAGTCCCAAACTGCGGATGAAACCCATATGCACCAAAAAATGGTGACTTATCAGAGGACTCCTGACGACGGTTATTTAAAGCAAACTCAGCAAGGGACAAAAACGAACACCAATCCTCCTGATTCTCCGCCACAAAACAGCGCAGATATGTCTCCAGATTCTGATTGACACGCTCTGTCTGGCCATTCGACTGCGGATGGAAAGCAGAAGAGAATGACAAGCGAACCCCCAAGCGAGAACAGAAAGCCTTCCAGAATCTGGAAACAAACTGCGTGCCCCTATCAGAGACTATGTCAGAAGGAATCCCATGCAATTTGACAATGTGGTCAACAAATGCCTGCGCCAGCGTCTTAGCATTGGGCAAACCGGGAAAAGGGATAAAGTGCACCATTTTGCTAAAACGGTCCACCACCACCAGAATCACAGACTTCCCCGAGGAACGAGGCAAGTCCGTTATGAAGTCCATGGACAGATGTGTCCAAGGACGGGAAGGAATGGGCAAAGGAAGGAGAGGACCTGATGGCCGTGAGTGAGGGACCTTGGCACGAGCGCAAGTCTCGCAAGCTGCCACAAAACCTTCAACTGACTTACGAAGCGCAGGCCACCAGAATCTCCGAGCAATGAGATCCAGTGTGGCTCTTGTCCCCGGGTGCCCAGCAAGGACCGTATCATGGTGTTCTTTAAAAATCTTGTGTCTCAAAGCGAGAGGCACAAACAACCTCCCAGGAGGACAAAGATCAGGAGCTTCTGACTGGGCTGCCTGCACCTCTGCCTCCAATTCAGGAAAAAGAGCAGAGACCACCACACCTTCAGCTAAAATGGGACCCGGGTCTTCAAAATTCCCACCTCCCGGGAAACAACGTGACAGGGCATCTGCCTTCACATTCTTAACCCCAGGGCGGAACGTAACAACAAAATTAAACCTTGAAAAGAACAAAGACCATCTGGCCTGTCTCGGGTTCAGACGCTTGGCTGACTCCAAGTAGGCCAGATTTTTATGGTCAGTAAACACGGTAATAGGGTGTCTGGCTCCCTCTAGCCAATGGCGCCATTCCTCAAAAGCCAACTTGATGGCCAACAATTCCCTATCTCCCACATCATAATTTCTCTCTGCGGAGGAGAGCTTCTTTGAGAAAAAGGCACACGGTTGCCATTTGGCAGGAGAGGAACCCTGAGACAAGACCGCCCCCACCTCAGAAGCATCAACCTCAACTATGAAGGGTAAGGAAACATCAGGTTGTACTAGGATGGGAGCGGAAGCAAAACTCTCCTTGATATCAGAAAAGGCCTTACGCGCCTCTACCGACCAGGAAGAAAAATCTACCCCCTTTCTGGTCATATCCGTGAGTGGTTTAACAACAGAGGAATAATTCAAAATAAATTTCCTGTAATAATTAGCAAAGCCCTAAAAACGCATCAGCGCCTTCTGATTCTCAGGAAGCTCCCACTCAAGCACAGCGCGGACCTTCTCGGGGTCCATGCGAAAACCAGAAGCGGAGACAAGAAACCCCAGAAATTGGATCTCTGGAACCGCAAACACACATTTTTCCAGTTTCGCGTATAATTTATTCTCCCGCAGGATGAGTAAGACCTGACATAAGTGTTCCTTATGAGTTTTGAAATCAGGAGAAAAAATCAAAATGTCATCCAAATACACTAATACAAATTTTCCCATTAAATGATAAAAAATGCTGTTGACGAAATGCTGAAAAACGGCTGGGGCATTCATCAAACCAAAAGGCATAACTAAATTCTCAAAATGGCCCTCAGGGGTATTGAAAGCCGTCTTCCATTCGTCTCCTTCTCTGACCCTAACCAGGTTGTATGCCCCTCTTAGGTCTAATTTGGAAAAGACTTTCGCCCCAACAACCTGGTTAAACAAATCTGGGATTAAAGGAAGCGGATACGGATCACGAATAGTGATACTGTTCAGCTCCCTGAAATCCAGACAAGGTCTTAAAGAACCATCTTTTTTCTTAACAAAGAAAAAACCAGCGGCAACAGGTGACTTTGAGGGTCGTATGTGTCCTTTTCTCAGACTCTCAGAGATATAAGCACGCATCGCGACCCTCTCAGGTTGGGAAAGATTGTATAAACGAGATTTAGGCAGCTTGGCACCTGGGATGAGATCAATAGGGCAATCATACTCCCTGTGCGGAGGCAAATCCTGAACTCCACTCTCAGAGAAAACATCCAAAAATTCAGAGAGGAAAGGTGGTACAGTTTTAGTAGAAACCTCAGAAATAGATGTTATGAGGCAATTCTCTCTGCAAAAGTCACTCCAACCATTTATTTGCCTCGCTGGCCAATCAATGGTGGGGTTATGTTTAGAGAGCCAGGGTAGCCCCAACACTAGAGGAGTAGGCAAACCGCTAAGGACAAAACATGACACATCCTCAACATGAGTATCATTCACAATTAAACGGATATTGTGAACTATGCCCTTTAATGATTTCTGAGAAAGTGGAGCTGAATCAATAGAAAAAACAGGAATATTTTTTCGCAAAGTGCAAACCTGGAAACCATGAGTTATTGCAAATTGGTTATCAATGAGGTTGACAGCTGCTCCACTATCCACAAAAATCTCACAAAAAATGCTCTTGCTCTCTAGCGCCACCCTAGCAGGCAGGACAAAACGGGAACTACAAGCAAAAGACAATTCTTCAATTTCCGCCTCAACCCTGCCAATAGTAACAGACGGAATATTCTTAAAAGATTTCCTCCTTTTTGTCTCTTTATTACTCCCAGAAAACTGCCTGAATCTCCTAGAGGGACAAACATTTGCCAGATGATTTATACCTCCACAACAAAAGCAAACCCTCCCCTGCGGGCTGAATCCTCTATTGTCAGAGGCAATCAACCCCAGCTGCATGGGCTCCTGCTCAGAAGGGGCTGACAGCAACTGAGACCCCTGTGCACAGAATGACACCGGTGCACTGTCCCGGGACTGAGCATGACAAGAAGGAGAAATCTCTCCTCTTTCTCTAAGACGCCTGTCAATACGAACAGCCTGAGACATAGCAGAATTCAAGGAGGTAGGTCTTTCATGAAAGGCAAATGCATCTTTCAATCCTCAGAAAGACCATAGCAAAATTGACTTCGGAGTGTAGCATCATTCCAACCCGTATCTGCTGCCCATCTCCGAAATTCTGAGCAGTATATCTCTGCGGATTGTTTACCCTGGCATAACAGACGTAGTCTAGACTCAGCCAGAGCAATACGATCCGGATCATCATATATCTGACCCAGGGCTAAAAAGAATTCATCCACTGAACGGAGGGGTTGTGCCCCCTCCGGCAGGGAAAAGGCCCAGGACTGAGCATTACCCCTGAGCAGCGATATAATGATCCCCACCCTCCGTTCTTCATCACCGGAAGAATGGGGAAGAAGGCGAAAATGGAGTTTGCAAGCCTCTCTAAAACGTACAAAATTCTCACTACCCCCGGAAAACGTATCCGGGAGCGAAATCTTAGGCTCAGCACAAACTCCATGAACGCAAGCTGAACCGGTCACTTGAAACTGAGAAAAAGTCTTACGGAGATCAGCTACCTCCAATGAAAGACCCTGGAAGCGTTCAGCCAAAAGTGAAACCGGATCCATGCTTGAGACGGTTTTGGTGGCTGATAATGTCACGGATGGTGTACAGGAAACAAGATGATACAAATAACAAATGATGACTCACTGGATCCACAACTAAGGAACATAAAGGGAGACCCCTGCAATCGACCTGCCGCTCTCCCTTAATGCTCAGCCTATGCGACCACTCTAAAGGTGAATGGGCGCATATCCACGTACCTCGGCTATCTTAACCTGAAGGCCCTACAATAGTGAGGGGACAAGACCACCGGCTCCCTACACAGACACGGAGGGAGTCAGGGTCACCTGGATCCAGACAACAGAAAATCATAAATACAAAACAGCACTTATCTGAAGACGACTGTGAACTGAGAGCTGGGAGCTGGGAGCTGGGAGCTGGGAGCTGGGAGCTGGGAGCTGGGAGCTGAAGTCAGCATGCACACTCATTCCAGGAAGTAGTATCAGCCACACCCAACTACCTTATGGGGGAGAATATAAAGGGAGGTAATGAGTCTGACTGCATGACAGCTGAGATAGCCTAACGAGGTGAGGAACAGAAACCAAAACAAAGAAACTCAAGGGGAAGGATCTGAACGGCTCCTGTCAGAGCTTCTCAGCTGTCTGCTTGTGACACTTATGCACCCACTGCAAGATAAGCATTACCACCTGTACGTGGATAACTTTTATACTAGTATCCCCTTGTTCCAGTCCCTCACCGCCAGATTCACGTCCGCTTGTGGGACCATGCGGAAAAATCAATGCAGCCTCCCTACCCACCCCCTCCAGGTACCTATCCCCAGGGGTGATACCCGTGCCCTTACCAGTGGAAACCTGTTGCTGGTCAGATATAAGGACAAGAGGTATATGGGAGGAGTTGATCTCTCTGATCAAGTCCTAAAGCCATATAACGCCATGCGCAAAAACCCGGGCATGGTACAAAAAAGTTGCAGTCTACTTGGTACAGGTTGCCTTGTACAACTCTTTTGTGCTGTCCCGGAGCGCTGGCAACACAGGGAAATTCCTCCATTTCTATGAGGCAGTCCTCAAGGCCCTGATCTTTTCTGACCGGGAAAGAGCAGGCCAGAGTACCTTGGGAACTGGAGGCGCCCGGATTGTCCCTGGCCAACACTTTCCAGGTGGTGTGGTCCCCCATACTGGAAAGAAGGGACGGTCCTAAAAAAAAAAAAAAAAGGGCAGAGTGTGTCACAGGAGGGGGATACGGAAGGACACCACCACTCAGTGTGACACGTGCCCCAATCATCCGGGCCTCTGCATTATTGGTTGCTTCAGGGATTACCACACTTCCATGGAGTACTAAATTTATAATCCCCTTCCCCAATTTTAATTCCATTTAGCCACTGACAATCGAAAAAAGAAAAACTATGGTTCTCAGACTTGAGACACCCCCCAAATTTTATTTTTTCAAGAATGATATTTTGTAAAACTAAAATAAATAAAAAAAAGTAGACATATTAGGTATTGCCGAGTCCATAAGAATCTGCTCTATAAAAATACCCCATGACCTAACCCCTCAGATAACACAGTCAAAAATTTTAATAAAAACTGTGCCAAAACAGCTATTTTTTGGCAAATTTTCCATTTTAATCCATTTTTTTCAGTAACAAAGCAAGGGTTAATAGCCAAACAAAACTTAAAGGGTTTCTGTCACCCCATTAAACCGTTTTTTTTTTTCTTTACTAATAATCCCTATAGTGCGATCTCATGATACATAAGCAAATTAATCATTTTGGTTCAGTAGAATTTGCTAAAAATCGATTTTTAAAATATGCTAATTACCTTGCTACCAGCAAGTAGGGCGGCTACTTGCTGGTAGCAGCCGCATCCTCCGATGGTAATGACGCCCCCTCGGCATGCTGATTGACAGGGCCAGGGAAGGGAATCGTTCTCTGCTGGCGCTGTTAGAATTTGAAATCTCGCGCCTGCGCCGTACCTGTCTTCAATCGGCGCAGGCGCACTGAGAGGCGGCCGCTCTCTCGACCGCTCCATCCTCAATGCGCCTGCGTCGATGACGTCATCAAGTACACCCGGAAGAGATTTATTATTAATAATCGTTGGTGGTATAGTGTTAATAACTGTCATTTTTATAAAATTATTTATTCCCATTTCGTTGGTGGTTTTTGTGGCAGCATGCTTATTATGTACATACTTACCTGATTCGAGCATCCAGCGACGTCACCAGACTCTCCGCCTCCTTCCAGCGATGCCGGCGTCTTCTCTTCCGGGTGTACTTGATGACGTCATCGACGCAGGCGCATTGAGGATGGAGCGGTCGAGCGAGCGGCCGCCTCTCAGTGCGCCTGCGCCGATTGAAGACAGGTACGGCGCAGGCGCGAGATTTCAAATTCTAACAGCGCCAGCAGAGAACGATTCCCTTCCCTGGCCCTGTCAATCAGCATGCCGAGGGGGCGTCATTACCATCGGAGGATGCGGCTGCTACCAGCAAGTAGCCGCCCTACTTGCTGGTAGCAAGGTAATTAGCATATTTTAAAAATCGATTTTTAGCAAATTCTACTGAACCAAAATGATTAATTTGCTTATGTATCATGAGATCGCACTGTAGGGATTATTAGTAAAGAAAAAAAAAAAAACGGTTTAATGGGGTGACAGAAACCCTTTAATATTTATTACCCTGATTCTGCAATTTACAGAAATACCACATATGTGGTCTTAAATTTTATCTTTATTTGCCAATAACTCTTGTGGAACACCTAAAGGGTTAACAAAGTTTGTAAAATCAGTTTTGAATACCTTGAGGGGTGTAGTTTTTAGAATGGGGTCATTTGGGTAGTTTCTATTATGTAAGCCTCACAAAGTGACTTCAAACCTGAACTGGTCCTTAAAAAGTGGGTTTTTGAAAATTTAGGAAAAATTTGAAGACATATGGGTAATGTAAAGTAATAACTATTTTTGGAGGTATTACTATGTATTATAGAGATAGAGAAATTGAAACTTGGAAATTTGCAAATTTTTACCAATTTTTGGTAAATTTGGTATTTTTTTATAAATAAAAATGAATTTTTTTGACTTCATTTTACCAGTGTCATGAAGTACAATATGTAACGAAAAAACAATATCAGAATGGCCTGGATAAGTAAAAGTGTTTTTAAAGTTATTCACACATAAAGTGACACTGGTCAGATTTGCAAAAAATGGCGTGCTCCTTAAGGTGAAAATGAACATGTACGGCGCGGGTTCTCTACGGGTTAAACAATTTAGAACTGCCCGTATGATGATGTCATGTGTTTGGAAGCTTCTGTTAGGTTTGTTAGCAACATCTGAGTTAATTAGAGACACACCTGTGGCTGTATTTAAATGCAAATATCAAACACAATGCTTCTTTGTGTAGCATCATGGGAAAGTCTAAAGCAATCAGCCAAGATTTTGGCTGGCAAAGGCAAGGCAAATTTTGCTGGACTGTTTTTTTTTACACCATGTCCCATTTGAAGCCCCCCTGATGCACCCCTAGAGTAGAAACTCCATAAAAGTGACCCATCTAAGAAACTACACCCATCAAGGTATTCAAAACAGATTTTACAAACGTCGTTAACCCTTTAGGGTACATGCACACGTTCAGGATTCATGTGCGGAGAATCCGCACTGAAATCCGCAGGTGTTCGCAGGCAAATCTGTGCGGTCAATCCGCATTAATTGGTGCGGATTTGCATACGGATTTGCGTGCGGATTTGGTGCAGATTTTCCGCATGCGGATTTCACTAAGTGAATGAAGAAAATCCGGTCAGGAAAAAAAAAATTAATTGACATGTTCCAGATTTTAAAATCCGCACCGCAGGTCAAAATCCGCGTGGAAAAAATCTGCATCGTGTGCATTGAGAATTTCAAATTCTCATAGAATACAATGGACATGACCTACGGTGCGGATTTTCCGCACGCAAATCCGCGCGGAAAATCCGCACGCAATCCTGATCGTGTGCAGGGGGCCTTAGGTGTTCCACAAGAGTTATTGGCAAATGGAGATGAAATTTCAGAATTTCAATTTTTGGGCAAATTTTCCATTTTAATCAATTTTTCCCAGTAACAAAGCAAGGGTTAACAGCCAAACAAAACTCAATATTTATGGCCCTGATTCTGTAGTTTACAGAAACACCCCATATGTAGTCGTAAACAGCTGTATGGGCACACGGCAGGGCGCAGAAGGAAAGGAATGCCATACGGTTTTTGGAAGGCTGAATTCGCTGGACTGGTTTTTTTGACACCATGTCCCATATGAAGCCCCCTGATGCACCCCTAGAGTAGAAACTCCCAAAAAATGGCCCCATTTTAGAAACTACGGGATAGGGTGGCAGTATTGTTGGTACTAGTTTAGGGTACATAGGATATTTGGTTGCTTTATATTACACTTTTTGTGAGGCAAGATAACAAGAAATAGCTGTTTTGGCACCGTTTTTTTTTTTTGTTATTTACAACATTCATCTGACAGGTTAGATCATGTGATATTTTTATAGACCAGGTTGTCACGGATGCGGCGATACCTAATATGTATACTTTTTTTTATTTATGTAAGTTTTACACAATGATTTCTTTTTTGAAGCAAAAAAAATCATGTTTTAGTGTTTCCATAGTCTGAGAGCCATATTTTTTTCAGTTTTTGGGCGATTACCTTGGGTAGGGTATGATTTTTGCGGGATGAGATGTAGTTTTATTGGCACTATTTTGGGGTGCGTGTGACTTTTTGATCGCTTGCTTTTACACATTTTGTGATGTAAGGTGACAAAAAATGGTTTATTGAGCACAGTTTTTATTTTTTATTTTTTACGGTGTTCATCTGAGGGGTTAGGTCATGTGATATTTTTATAGAGCCGGTCGATATGAACGCAGCGATACCAAATATGTATACTTTTTTTATTTATGTAAGTTTTACACAACAGCTTTTTTAAAACAAAAAAAATTATGTTTTAGTGTCTCCATATTCTGAGCCATAGTTTTTTTATTTTTTGGACGATTGTCTCAGGTAGGGGCTAATTTTTTGTGGGATGAGGTGATGGTTAGATTGGTAGTATTTTGATGGGCAAAGGCCTTTTTGATCGCTTGCTGTTGTACTTTTTTGATGTAAAAAAAATGGTTTATTTAGCACAGTTTTTTTTTTTTTTTTACGGTGTTCATCTGAGGGGTTAGGTCATGTGATAGGTTTATAGAACCGGTCGATACGGAATAGGCAATACCTAATATGTATACTTTTTTTCACTTTATTTGGGGAAAATGACGTTTTTGTTTATTTTTACATGAAACTTAATTTTTTGGGGGAAAACTTTATTTTTTCAACTTTTTGTTTCACTTTATTTTTTGTCCCACTTTAGGACTTGAAATTTTGGGGGTCTAATCCTTTACAATGCCTTCCAATACTCCTGTATTGGAATGCATTGGCTGTATGAGTAATACAGTGTGTATTACTCATACAGCTTCCGGCCTGTTAGATCCAGGGGGCTGGATCTCACAGGCTCTTAACCAGAAGGCAGCACAATGCCTTCCTTAGGCATGGCGCTGCCTTCCATGCTATCAGGTCCCCCCCACAGCCCCATGGGGACCCGACGGCACCGCCGACCACCGCTGCCGCACCAGGTAAAAGCCACAAACCGCACCCCGCATTTAGCCAAGGTGCCTGCTCAATGATTTGAGCAGGCACCTTGTTCCGATCACTGCCTGCCGGGCGGCTGTGATCGGAACAACACATGACGTACCGGTACGTCATGGGTCCTTAACCGCTTCCGGACCGCCTAACGCAGGATCGCGTTCTGGAGGCGGCTCACTCAGGCAGAGTCACGCATCTATGGTCATCTCGCGAGACGCGAGATTTCCTGTGAACGCGCGCACACAGGCGCGCGCGTTCACAGGAACTGCAGGTAAGCGAGTGGATCTACAGCCTGCCAGCGGCGATCGTTCGCTGGCAGGCTGTAGATGCGATTTTTTTTTAACCCTCTAACAGGTATATGAGACGCTGTTTTGATAACAGCGTCTAATATACCTGCTACCTGGTCCTCTGGTGGTCCCGTTTGCTTCGATCGACCACCAGAGGACACAGGCAGCTCTGTAATAAGAAGAACCACACTACACTACACCCCCCTGTCACTTATTAACCCCTTATTAACCCCCTGATCACCCCATATAGACTCCCTGATCCCCCCCCTGTCATTGATCACCCCCCTGTCATTGATCCCCCCCCCCCCCCCCCTGTAAGGCTCCTGTTATCACTGGCACAGGGGGGAGGAGGGCTGTTATCACTGGCACAGGGGGAGCTGTTATTACTGGCACAGGGGGGCTGTTATTATTGGCACAGGGGGGAGGGGGGGCTGTTATTACTGGCACAGGGGGGGAGGGGTGGCTGTTATTACTGGCACAGGGGGGGCTGTTATTACTGGTACAGGGGGAGGGGGCTGTTATTAGTGGCACAGGGGGCTGTTATTAGTGGCATGGGGGGGCTGTTATTGCTGGCACACGGGGGCTGTTATTGCTGGCACACGGGGGCTGTTATTGCTGGCACACGGGGGCTGTTATTGCTGGAACAGGGGGGGCTGTTATTGCTGACACAGGGGGGGGCTGTTATTGCTGGCACAGGGGGGGCTGTTATTGCTGGCACAGGTTAGATCATGTGATATTTTTATAGACCAGGTTGTCACGGATGCGGCGATACCTAATATGTATACTTTTTTTTATTTATGTAAGTTTTACACAATGATTTCTTTTTTGAAGCAAAAAAAATCATGTTTTAGTGTTTCCATAGTCTGAGAGCCATATTTTTTTCAGTTTTTGGGCGATTACCTTGGGTAGGGTATGATTTTTGCGGGATGAGATGTAGTTTTATTGGCACTATTTTGGGGTGCGTGTGACTTTTTGATCGCTTGCTTTTACACATTTTGTGATGTAAGGTGACAAAAAATGGTTTATTGAGCACAGTTTTTATTTTTTATTTTTTACGGTGTTCATCTGAGGGGTTAGGTCATGTGATATTTTTATAGAGCCGGTCGATATGAACGCAGCGATACCAAATATGTATACTTTTTTTTATTTATGTAAGTTTTACACAACAGCTTTTTTAAAACAAAAAAAAATATGTTTTAGTGTCTCCATATTCTGAGCCATAGTTTTTTTATTTTTTGGACGATTGTCTCAGGTAGGGGCTAATTTTTTGTGGGATGAGGTGATGGTTAGATTGGTAGTATTTTGATGGGCAAAGGCCTTTTTGATCGCTTGCTGTTGTACTTTTTTGATGTAAAAAAAATGGTTTATTTAGCACAGTTTTTTTTTTTTTTTTACGGTGTTCATCTGAGGGGTTAGGTCATGTGATAGGTTTATAGAACCGGTCGATACGGAATAGGCAATACCTAATATGTATACTTTTTTTCACTTTATTTGGGGAAAATGACGTTTTTGTTTATTTTTACATGAAACTTAATTTTTTGGGGGAAAACTTTATTTTTTCAACTTTTTGTTTCACTTTATTTTTTGTCCCACTTTAGGACTTGAAATTTTGGGGGTCTAATCCTTTACAATGCCTTCCAATACTCCTGTATTGGAATGCATTGGCTGTATGAGTAATACAGTGTGTATTACTCATACAGCTTCCGGCCTGTTAGATCCAGGGGGCTGGATCTCACAGGCTCTTAACCAGAAGGCAGCACAATGCCTTCCTTAGGCATCGCGCTGCCTTCCATGCTATCAGGTCCCCCCCACAGCCCCATGGGGACCCGACGGCACCGCCGACCACCGCTGCCGCACCAGGTAAAAGCCACAAACCGCACCCCGCATTTAGCCAAGGTGCCTGCTCAATGATTTGAGCAGGCACCTTGTTCCGATCACTGCCTGCCGGGCGGCTGTGATCGGAACAACACATGACGTACCGGTACGTCATGGGTCCTTAACCGCTTCCGGACCGCCTAACGCAGGATCGCGTTCTGGAGGCGGCTCACTCAGGCAGAGTCACGCATCTATGGTCATCTCGCGAGACGCGAGATTTCCTGTGAACGCGCGCACACAGGCGCGCGCGTTCACAGGAACTGCAGGTAAGCGTGTGGATCTACAGCCTGCCAGCGGCGATCGTTCGCTGGCAGGCTGTAGATGCGATTTTTTTTTAACCCTCTAACAGGTATATTAGACGCTGTTTTGATAACAGCGTCTAATATACCTGCTACCTGGTCCTCTGGTGGTCCCGTTTGCTTCGATCGACCACCAGAGGACACAGGCAGCTCTGTAATAAGAAGCACCACACTACACTACACCCCCCTGTCACTTATTAACCCCTTATTAACCCCCTGATCACCCCATATAGACTCCCTGATCCCCCCCCTGTCATTGATCACCCCCCTGTCATTGATCTCCCCCCCCCCTGTAAGGCTCCTGTTATCACTGGCACAGGGGGGAGGAGGGCTGTTATCACTGGCACAGGGGGAGCTGTTATTACTGGCACAGGGGGGCTGTTATTATTGGCACAGGGGGGAGGGGGGGCTGTTATTACTGGCACAGGGGGGGAGGGGTGGCTGTTATTACTGGCACAGGGGGGGCTGTTATTACTGGTACAGGGGGAGGGGGCTGTTATTAGTGGCACAGGGGGCTGTTATTAGTAGCATGGGGGGGGCTGTTATTGCTGGCACACGGGGGCTGTTATTGCTGGCACACGGGGGCTGTTATTGCTGGCACACGGGGGCTGTTATTGCTGGAACAGGGGGGGCTGTTATTGCTGACACAGGGGGGGCTGTTATTGCTGGCACAGGGGGGGCTGTTATTGCTGGCACAGGGGGGCTGCTGTTATTAATACTGGCACAGGGGGGGCTGTTATTAATACTGGCACTCGGGGAGCTGTTAATACTGGCACAGGGGGTGGGCTGTTATTAATACTGGCACATGGGGAGCTGTTATTAATACTGGCACAGGGGGGGCTGTTATTAATACTGGCACGGGGGGGCTGATATTAATACTGGCACGGGGGGCTGTTATTAATACTGGCACGGGGGGGCTGTTATTAATACTGGCACGGGGGGCTGTTATTAATACTGGCACGGGGGGGCTGTTATTAATACTGGCACGGGGGGGCTGTTATTAATACTGGCACAGGGCGGGGGCTGTTATTAATACTGGCACATGGGGGGCTGTTATTAATACTGGCACATGATTGGGGGCACTATGGGGCATCTACTGAGGCCATAAAGAAGGGGTGTTTTATATGGGGGGCTCTGTACAGTACAATTTTATACTGGGACACATTATGGTGGGTACTATGGGGAAGAGGGGAGAGGAGTACTATGGGGTCATCTACGGGGGGCACTAAGAAGGGGTATTTTATACTTGCAAATTATACTGGTACATTATGGGGGCACTAGGAGGAAGGAGGGTGTGGAGCACTATGGGGGCATTTACTAGGGGCACTATATAGGGGTATTTTATACTGGTACATTATGGGGGCACTATGGGGACATTAGCTGAACTGGGGACATTACAAGGGGGTATTTTTTGCACTGTCACATTATAAGGAGATTTATTTCTACTGGGGGGGACATTATGGTGGGCTTTATTACTCCCCATGGTATGACCCCCTAGTAGCAGCACCAGCCTCTCCCTGCTTTGCTATCCCTCTGCCCATTCTCCAAATCCTTATTATGAAATCTTTCTCATTAAGATAAAACACATCAGCTCCGCCGAGCCCCTGGCCAAAGTGTGGAAGTGGTGTCCGAGATCCCCAAGGGCCAAGCCAAGTAATTGTAAATTTTCATGTGGAGTATGTTTATGTTATACACATATAGCCTACACTGTGCCACACAATATACAGTATACCGCTACACTGTGTAGTCTGTTCTATAAGCACCATTGTTTTGTGGCGGTGGACAGAAAAAAAATCTGAAAGTGCCCCTCCCAAGACCAGGCTCTGGATCCGCCACTGGTATAGAACTGTTAATTACACCAGCTGTATATGTGTTATTACTACAATCCATCTGTATCATTACATTCCTACTTTTTTTTTCTTTTTGTAGAGTGTGTAGCATTGAAAGACAATCTTCTGGGTTGTGGAGACCGGCAGAGCGCACTGAGAGAGACAGCAAGAGATAGAGTGGACTGGAGAATAAAGCAATCCCCTCCCTTCATTATGTTATGTTCCCTTCTTTTGCGTTGTTTGGCAGTTGGTCCCCTCAGGGGAACGGGAAAAAAATCACTCACAGGTTTTTTTTCTGCCAACCACTATGGTTGCTAGAAAAGAATACCCATTTTATGTGGGCTGTTTGTGAATTTACAAACAGTTGCCACTAACATTAGAGACATTACACTATGGTCTGTCACATGCATATCCAGCTCACTGTCCCTCAGTGAGAGGCAGTGGGAGATAGTGGAAAGGATGGAAGTGGGAGAGCATTGGGAGATAGGATGGGAGTGGTGGTGGCAACAAGGTTTGTCGTTGTCCTCAGGGTGGCCAACCCTACTACAGTGCACTCACAGGCCACACATGCACTAAAGTGGAGGGGTCCAACCCCTCTTCCCCTCGGGGCACACCTTAGACTTTGGGGCCTCCTGCCAGGTTATGGCTGGGTTACCATTGATGTTAGTTAAATAGTGGAGTGCAAGGGAGGAGAACAGGCAGGAAAATCCCTGATTGAGTAGGGAGACCAAAGACCAAGCCACCTTGATTACAATAAAATTAAATCTCTCCTTTCACTGAATAGATGACAAGGTTCACAGTACAAATACTAACAGTAGGCAGAGTTCTCACGTATTTCACAGAGTAGGCTTTTTGCAAAGGCTCTGTATAGAAGGGGACTATGTTGGTGGTTCTCACTGAGTCTCTTTATCTATACACTGCTCAAAAAAATAAAGGGAACACTTAAACAACACAATGTAACTCCAAGTCAATCACACTTCTGTGAAATCAAACTGTCCACTTAGGAAGCAACACTGAGTGACAATCAATTTCACATGCTGTTATGCAAATGGGATAGACAACAGGTGGAAATTATAGGCAATTAGCAAGACACCCCCAATAAAGGAGTGGTTCTGCAGGTGGTGACCACAGACCACTTCTCAGTTCCTATGCTTCCTGGCTGATGTTTTGGTCACTTTTGAATGCTGGCGGTGCTTTCACTCTAGTGGTAGCATGAGACTGAGTCTACAACCCCCCTCCCGAAAACAAATATATACTTACCACGTTAGGAGCGACCTGATGAATAGGATATGAGGTTGCAGGTTGCAGGTCCCATCTGTAATAAGATAAGAGTAGTAAGGAGTGATAATGAGGTCAACTGCGGCCTTTGCCTAAATGGATAAACGCATACTTACCATATCAGGAGCAGTCTGGTGGATAGGATATTACATCTAAGGTTCCATCTGCAATAAAAATAAGAGCAGTAATGAGCATGAATTATTTATGTGTATAGCAAAATGACAGATTATGAATAGATAAAAATATGGAATTTATTAATAAATAGATCAGAAACTATTAGGTAGATCCTATATATGTACTGTCATACTGTATGCAGCCTGAAGTGAAAATCACTTATAGTAAATGACCATCTGGCAAGAATGGGAGAGAAAAAATAACATCCCTATAGAGGAGAAAAAAAAATTATAATATAGCTATTACTGCTAAAAAAAAAAAAAAAAAAAAAAAAAAATTTTTTTTTTTTTTTAAAAGTGAGTTAAAATCTAAAGTCTAATAATGATACAAGAAGCATAGATATATCATATTAGAAATCTAGGAGATACAAATCAAATGAACAATACCCATAATATCCCTATAGAGGAATAACAATTATAATACCGCCACAGCCAGAGAAAGCAAGCAAAGTTGACACATCTTAGGTTTAACAACATGCATCCCAGCAATGTTAGGATGAGTATGCAATACTTAATAAGATTAGGGGTAATAAAAATCATAAGAATACCCCAAAAAACGACATCAGGCGCAGTATAAGTATAGCGACATGCGCAGTAGTGAGACAGACTGACCAGTCCGAGTTAAAGTCCGTGCGCAGGCGCATAGTGGTTGCGAGCGCTCCATGAGTGGAACGCAAGCGCAGAACAGATTCCGGTAACTGCGCATGCGTAAAATGAGAGAAACGGGGAGCTGTATTGGAGGAAAAAAAAAAAAAGGGGGAGGAGATCACAAGGAGACACAAGCGGTCCCATGATAGCCCAAACGGCATCTAAGTTACAAAATGTAACCCCAGTGGTTACAAATACGATGACATCACTAAAGGAAGTTTTTTAAGCTCCGGTCACGCCCCTCTCCACAGCAGACTGCCCATACCCCTGAAGACGCCAAAGGAATTGGCGAAACATGTCGGGGGGCAGAGTGCTGTAAAGCATGGTTTTTAAACAGTGTGTGCCTGCGATTCAGAATGTACAATTGATAAAGTAGTGGTAGCTAGATAGGCAGACAGTGTAGAGTGAGTGCTCAGCTACCGTGCTAAGACTTAGCACTGTGCAGGAACAGAGCTAGCTTTAACATTCAGCTGCAGAGGCTGCTAAATATAAAGCAGCCTAGTAGCAAATAGGAGAGTAGAGCGGTCAGTAGCACCTCCACACCTATCTAAAGGGCTCCACAATAAAAATAATAATCATTATCCATACAGCAGGCATAGCTGATAATTTTAAATGTTAGTGTATTATAGTGGTTCTTCTTTTTTATTTATAGGAATAATAAATGTTACGTTTTAGTTTGAAATCATCACACGTGTCAGCCAAGAGACAACTACTGGTCTTAATGACCATTTGAAAAATAAATATTTAAATTGTGTCTCAACACGGTGTGGAGGGTCACCCAAACAGTGTGAGTCTACAACCCACACAAGTGGCTCAGGTAGTGCAGCTTATCCAGGATGACACATCAATGCGAGCTGTGGCAAGAAGGTTTGCTGTGTCTGTCAGCGTCGTGTCCAGAGCATGGAGGCGCTACCAGGAGACAGGCCAGTACATCAGGAGACGTGGAGGAGGCCGTAGGAGGGCAAAAACCCAGCAGCAGGACCGCTACCTCTGCCTTTGTGCAAGGAGAAACAGGAGGAGCACTGCCAGAGCCCTGCAAAATGACCTCCAGCAGGCCACAAATGTGCATGTGTCTGCTCAAACGGTCAGAAACAGACTCCATGAGGGTGATATGAGGGCCCGACGTCCACAGGTGGGGGTTGTGCTTACAGTCCAACACCGTGCAGGACGTTTGTCATTTGCCAGAGAACACCAAGATTGGCAAATTCGCCACTGGTGCCCTGTGCTCTTCACAGATGAAAGCAGGTTCACACTGAGCACATGTGACAGACGTGACAGAGTCTTGAGACGCCGTGGAGAAAGTTCTGCTGCCTGCAACATCCTCCAGCATGACCGGTTTGGCATTGGGTCAGTAATGGTGTGGGGTGGCATTTCTTTTGAGGGCCGCACAGCCCTCCATGTGCTCACCAGAGGTAGCCTGACTGCCATTAGGTACCGAGATGAGATCCTCAGACCCCTTGTGAGACCATATGCTGGTGCGGTTGGCCCTGGGTTCCTCCTAATGCAAGACAATGCTAGACCTCATGTGGCTGGAGTGTGTCAGCAGTTCCTGCAAGACAAAGGCATTGATGCTATGGACTGGCCCGCCCGTTCCCCAGACCTGAATTAAATTGAGCACATCTGGGACATCATGTCTCGCTCTATCCACCAAGGTCACGTTGCACCACAGACTGTCCAGGAGTTGGCAGATGCTTTAGTCCAGGTCTGGGAGGAGATCCCTCAGGAGACCGTCCGCCACCTCATCAGGAGCATGCACAGGCGTTGTAGGGAGGTCATACAGGCACGTGGAGGCCACACACACTACTGAGCCTCATTTTGACTTGTTTTAAGGACATTACATCAAAGTTGGATCAGCCTGTAGTGTGTTTTTCCACTTTAATTTTGAGTGTGACTCCAAATCCAGACCTCCATGGGTTGAAAAATTTGATTTTCATTTTTAAATTTTTATGTGATTTTGTTGTCAGCACATTCAACTATGTAAAGAACAAAGTATTTCAGAAGAATATTTAATTAATTCAGATCTAGGATGTGTTATTTTTGTGTTCCCTTTATTTTTTTGAGCAGTGTACTAGCAATCTTTCCAAATGTCTAAAGGCATGAAATTCCTCAATGTTTCTCTTCAATGCCCAACTATGGGGTGTACTTCTAGATTGGATGGCCAGTCTATCTCAGTAGTGTGGTGGTCACTACAAGAAATATAACCCAAACCATATGCACTAAAGTCCACAGCTATATGTGTGTGTTACCTTTGCTATATCCAAGCACGGCCATTAAATGGCCCTCAACCTTCTGCAAAAAAATGATGTGCTTTCCTCAGAAGTTGGTTCCCAACAAAGTTGCTTTTATGGTAGCTTTCACTTGGATTACCAGGTAGCTGCACACATCAAACAGGTCTTCTCTCTGACTTGTGTACCAGAAGACTCTCTAACCCGGGGTGGGGTGAGTTCACTACCCACGAACTAACACTAAGAACTGCCAGTTAACTATTTCCTTCTCAAAAACGTAGTCTTTTGGAATACACTGTATAGAGCAAAGTTACATAAACCACTTGTATCACTGATGGTGCAACTGCATATTTAACCCTTTCAGTAAACATCAAAACAATTCTAACTATTTGATAACATTAGAAATGAACCATAGCAATAATCCCTTAGCAGTAAACCAGTGGGTCACTGAACATATACTACACATTACTGAGTGTTCCTGTCAGGCTGCTCAACCAAGATGTCATATCGTAGACAGGATCACATCATTACCATCTATTGCAGGGCAGCGTAGTATATAGTATGGCCCTGTCCCCTCAGCTCCCTAGACAGCTTTGCAAGTGGATGCAACCAGTCTGCACAGATTCTAGGACCTGTTGCTTCCATTTTAAATTATTCTCGAGAACCCCTTTTAAAAAGTTAGAGCAATGTAGATTGTTTTAGAGTATAGCTACAAGGTCAGGTTTCTTGGTAGCTCAAACCAGGAGTTAATAAAAAAAAAAAAAAAAGTAATTTCTGTCTTTTGTATTTTCTTTTCTTTTATGATCCACTCTGGATTTTGGCTTCCAAAACTCTATCAGGAAACCTGGCTATGTGGCCGTGCCTTAATTCTGCTTACTGATCACCTTAACCACTTCCAGACCGCCTATTGACTATAAATGTCCTAGGCGGTTGGGTTTATCTCTGAATGGACGCTCTGGAACATCCTTTCAGAGATTGCAGCTGCACGCTAATCGTACAGCTGCCAAGAGGGGGCCCACTGTCAGTGACAGCAGGGCACCCCAGAGAGAAGACAAGGACTGTTTCTGGGTGTCCCTGTCTTCTAGATCACTGTATACTCAGCACTAAATGAGCGCTGTGTATACAGCAAGGAAGAGCTATGCTGCTTCCTGTCCTGGCCCGGTGCTCATGTGACCACTGGGGCCAGGGGAGTGCAGGAGCTGTTGGGTCTTCCATAGACCATGATCAGCCCTGCAATGAGGCTGTACACCGCTGTATTATGCTGTACAGCCGTCTCTGGGGGGTGTTTTTCCCCTGTAACTGGGGCTACTATGTCTGCCCCAGTTACAGGAGAAATCAATAGTGAAAATAAAAGTGAAGTTAAAGGTCCCCCAGAGGTCTTGTATGACCTTATGGGGGGCACAAAGTGTAAAATAAAAAAAATAAAAATAAAAATAAAGTGTTTTATAAAAATTAAAAAAAGTTTCACGTGTAAAAAAAATTCACCAATTAAGTCATTTAAAAAATAAATATAAAAATAGACATATTTGGTATTGCCGCGTGTTTACGGCTCTATAGAAATATCAAATGATCTACCCCATCAGGTGAACGCCGTAACAAAAATAAATAAATAAACATTAGCCAAACAGCTTTTTTAGTTACCTCACCTCCCAAATAACATAATTTTAATTGGTCAAAAAGTCGTATGTCCAAAAAAATGGTAGCAATAAAAACGTCACCTCATCCCGCAAAAATGAGCCCCCACACAAGACCATAGCCAAAAAAAAATGGAAGATTGTAACACAAAAACATTATGATTTAATTAATTAATTAAAATTGCTCTTATTGTGTTAAACGTAAAAAAAAAATAGACATAGTATTTAGTATTTCCGCGTCCGTAACAACTCCCTCTATAAAAATATCACATGATCTAACCCATCAAGTGAACGGCGTAAAAAAAAACCAAATACTAATTATGCCAAAACAGCTTTTTTAGTCACCTCACAAAAAACATAATATCAATCAAACAAAAAGTCGTATGTAGCCCAAAATGGTAGCAATAAAAACGTCACCTCATCTCACAAAAAACAAGCGCTCACACTAGATCATAGTCAGAAAAATAAAAAAAATATGGCTCTAAGAAAATGGCAACACAAAAACATGATTTTCTTTCAAAAAATGTTCTTATTGTGTAAAACGCAAAAAATAAAAGAAAACTAGACATATTTAGTATCGTTGCATTCATAACGACCGGATCTACAAAAATATCACATGATCTATCCTATCAAGTGAGCTGTGTAAAAAAAATATAGAAAAATGACACCAAACAGCTTTTTTGTGAGTTCACCTCCCAATAAATGAGATAAAAAGGAACCAGAAAGCTAAATGTACCCCAAAATGGTGCCATTATAAACTACAGCTTGTCCAGCACAAAATAAGCCATCACGCAGCTCAGTCAACAAAAAAATTAAAAAGTTATCAGTCTTAAAATCCATGAAAATTCTATGTTAGAAAATCCAGATGCCGCTCCTTCCTTTCTGAGCCCTGGCGTATCCCCAAATAACAGTTTACGAGTGTTACTGTATTCAGGAGAAAATGCGTAGAGACTTGTGGGGGGATATTCTCCTGTTATCTTTTATGAAAAAGAAAGTTTGGGCCTAAAGCACCACTTTCTTGCAATGTAAAATGTAATTTTTCCCTTTCACAGCCAAGGGTTACACCCCTTAAAAATTCCTTGGGTGGTGCAGTTTACAAAATGTGGTCACTTTTGGGGTGTTTTCACAGTGGGATACCTCAGGGTCTCTTCAAATGCAACATAACGCCCTAAGACCAGCAAAATCTGCCCTTCAAAAACCATGTGTCGCTCCTTTCCCTGCCATGTGCCCATACAGCAGTATACAACCACATATCGAGTGTTTCTGTAAATTGCAGAATCAGGGTAATAAATATTGAGGTTTGTTTTGTTGTTAACCCTTGATGTATTACAGGGAAAAAAAATTAAAATGAAAAATCTGCAAAAAAAAGTTACATTTTGAAATTTCACCTCTATTTTGCTTTAATTTCTGTGGACTACTTAAAGGGTTAAAAACATTTTTAAAACCAGTTTTGAATAGTTTGAGGGGTGTTGTTTCTAAAATGGGATATTTTTGGGTGGTTTCTATTATGTTAGTTCCTAAAAATGACTTCAGAACTGAACTGGTCCTTAAAAAAATTAATTTTGGATATTTTCTTAAACTATTAAAAAATTACTTCTGAAATTCTAAACCTTCTAACGTACAAAAAATTTTAAATTACAATACTAAAATGATGCCAACATAAAGTAGACATATGGTGAACGTTAATTAATGGCATCACTATCTGTCTTAGGGTACTTTCACACTAGCGTTCGAAGCCGAAATTGCCTGCCGGATCCGCAAATCCGTATGCAAACGGTATCTTTTTTTTTCCGGATCCGGATCAGTTAGACTTATGCATTGAAGTCCCGAATCCGTCTTTCAGCTATTATCCGGAATAACGGATCCGGTATTTAATTCTTTCAAAGCTAGAAAGAACTGCGCATGCGCAGACCTGAAGGCCGTCTCTGGCGATGTGGCAATTTCCGGAACACTTGGCATTAATGCATTTCAATGGAAATTAATGCCGGATCCGGCAAGTGCGGAAGTGTTCTGGGATTTTGTCTAGAAAAAATACCGCAGCATGCTGCGGTACTTTGTCGGGTCAAATACCGTACAAGAGACGGAACGGAAGAAATCCTGATGCATACTGAAATGATTGCTTTCCATTCAGAATGCATTGGGACAAAACTCATGAGTTTTTTTCCGGTATTTAGACCCTTTACCATATTTCAGGGAAGGGTGCAAATGGCCCGATCTGGAAGTGGTTAAACTATTTGTTACCTTTAGGTCTATGCTCATGTGTGCAGACCCTATTCCAAACTACTTCTCACGCTTTAGGGCCCCTAAAATTCCAGGGCAGTATAAATCCCCCACAAGTGACCCCATTTTGGAAAGAAGACACTCCAAGGTATTTCGTGAGGGGCATGGCGAGTTCATGTAAAATTTTATTTTTTGTCACAAGTTAGTGGAATATGAGACTTTGGAAACTAAAAAATAAAAATAAATAAAAAAATCATTTTCCGCAAAATTGTGGCAAAAAAAAAATATTCTAGGAACTCGCCATGCCCCTCACGAATTACCTTGGGGTGTCTTATTTTCAAAATGGGGTCACTTGTGGGGTATTTATACTGACCTGGTATTTTAGGGGCCCTAAAGCGTGTGAAGTAGTTTGAAATCAAAATGCGTAAAAAATGCCCTGTGAAATCCTAAAGGTACTTATTGGAATTTGGGCCCATTTTTGCACCTAGGCTGCAAAAAAGTGTCCCACATGTGGTATCACCGTACTCAGGAGAAGTAGGGAAATGTGTTTTGGGGTGTATTTTTACATATACCCATACTGTGTGTGAGAAATATCTCTGTAAATGACAACTTTTTAAATTTTTTTATACAAAGTTGTCAATTTACAGAGATTTTTCTCTCACCCAGCATGGGTATATGTAAAAATACACCCCAAAAAACATTGCCCTACTTCTCCTGAGTACGGCGATACCACATGTGTGACACTTTTTTGCAGCCTAGGTGCGTAAAGGGGCCGAAAGTCCAACGAGTACCTTTAGGCTTTACAGGGTTGCTCACAATTTAGCCCCGCCCAAAATGCCAGAAAAGTAAACACACCCCACAAATGACCTCATTTCGGAAAGTAGACACCCCAAGGTATTCACTGAGGGGCATAGTGAGTCCGTAGGAGATTATTATTTTTTTTTGCCAGAAGTTTATTTATTTTATTTTTTTCTCAGAAACTGTCATTTTCCGCTAGCTTGTGAAAAAAAATGAAATTATACATGAACTCACCATGCCCCTCCGCGAATACTTTGGGGTGTCTTCTTTCTAAAATGGGGTCATTTGGGGGGCATTTATACTATCCTGGCATTCTAACACCTCAAGAAACATGACAGGTGCTCAGAAAGTCAGAGCTGCTTCAAAATGCGGAAATTCACATTTTTGTACCATAGTTTGTAAATGCTATAACTTTTGCGCAAACCAATAAATATACACTTGTTGGATTTTTTTTTATCAAAGACATGTAGCACAATAAATTCTGACACAAACTTGTATAGAAATGTAATTATATTTGAACAATTTAACCAGAGAAAGTTAAAAATACACTTTTTTTGAGAAAATTGTGGCCTATTTTGATTAATATCAGAAAAACTAAAAATCTTAGCAGCAATCAAATACCACCAAAAGAAAGCTGTATTTGTGAGAAGAAAAGGAGGTAAAATTAATTTGGGTGGTAAGTTGTATGACCGAGCAATAAACCGTGAAAGTAGTGTAGTGCAGAATTGTAAAAAGTGGTCTGGTCATTAATGGGGTTTAAGCTAGGGGGGCTGAGGTGGTTAAAGTGGTTCTCCAGGACCAATATGCATTTTGAAGCACTAAAAGCAAGCCAGTTATGTGACCACAGCGCAGATGGAAGAAATGGCAGCACTTTGGACAGGTAAGTGATTTTTTTTCACTTCTTTCCATGGGTTAAATTCATGCTGTAATTTGTGCAAATGACTTAAACAGTGTTTTTTTAATTCATGTTTATAACATTTCTTGTGATTTTATTTCATAAATGTTTTTTTTTACCTATAATGTCATGTCTCTGTATGTAATACTTAAAGGGGTTGTCCGGGTTCAGAGCTGAACCCGGACATACCCAGATTTTCACCCAGGCAGCCCCCCTGACATGATCATCGGAGCAGTTCATGCTCTGATGCTCTCCCTTACCCTGTGCAGGATCGCGCAGGGCAAGGACTCTTTTATTTACCCCCGCCCGGCAGTGTGTTCGATGACATCACCGGCTCTGATGGGCGGGCTTTATAGCTGTCCTAACCATTTTACAGGCTAGGGCAGAGCTAAAGCCCGCCCATCAGTGCCGGTGACGTCACCGGGCTCACTGATTGGGCGGAAGCCTCCACCTGGCAGCCCAAAGGAGAGCCCGGGTCATCACCGGAACTCCACAAAATGCCTTTACCCTGCACGAACTGCTCCGATGCTCTTTTCAGGGGGGCTGCCTGGGTGAAATTCTTGGTATGTCCGGGTTCAGAGCTGGACCCCTTTAAACATCTCTGTACACCTATACATTATGACTGGAAAAATTTATAATAAGCATGGGCATCTGTTAGAGTATATCTGTTAGAGGATTGAAGGATATCCCATTTATTATTACAGGATAGTCGTGACTTAAGGCTCTAACACCTTTGAAATTCACACTAGGCTGTCACAACAAGCCCATTATTAAAACATCATGTTGATCACTACACAAAGTTACCTCGGGTGTGGTACCTAATTATCAGTAGAAACTCCATAATTGGTGCACTTACCATTTTCTGGTGGCTAATGTATTCTGCAGGATCAATATTTTATTATTAAAATGCAATATACTGCTAATTCTTCAGTGGTTAATGAACAATGTAGAACTTGTTCAATGCATCACATAGTCCTTGGCAGCCAATCAAAGTGCAGAATGGAAACACAACAAATATCAGGAAAGACACAAGCTAGTGCAGGTATTATTTACCTTTTGTAATATCATACAATTTTAACATTTATATTACCATTGCTTAGATATTGCTTTGCTTTTGCTTACCCTGCAAATTACTATGCTTCATACGGTTTCCATTGATATTTTACAAATGACGTTTTAGAAAAATGCTAAATAGAATAACATGTATTTTATGTAATATTATTGGAAACACTGTTGGCGTGAAGAACTGTATATTTAATATTTTGCATATTTCTGCCCATCATGTAAGCAGAAGATTCTTCTGAACATGTTCGTTCATTTATACCTTTTGAATAATGGCTCTCAAAACCATTCTAATAGGATGTACATAAAAAAATAATAATATTTTCTCAAATATATATCAAAGTACCTATCCTGAGGATCGTTCATCATTATTTTACTCCGGGAATTTTTTTTAAAATATTAAAAACATAATCATGAAATACTGAAGACACAATTTATACCTAATAACATCCACACATCTTATCTTATACACTTTACACATATAATGATATTATGCTATTATTCTATTAATGAATGTAAATGAGAATGAGCAGAAAAGCTTGGGCTAGCAGGTCATGAAGTGTATGTACTTCTAGGAGGAACAAAAAAAAAATAATGGACCAATGGGATGTTCCCTGAAAATTTTACAATGTAATTTGTTCATTAGTGGAATAGCAAATGGGCTTTAATAAAAAGGCAGCAATAGCACATGACACAAAGATCTATACCAGGGTTTATCTTGGGGGTGGAAGAGTAAATAAATTGATAAATGACTTGGCAAAAATGCGAAGGATTGTGTGGCATTTAAAATGTAATGCTAAAATGCTAATAAGAGCAATATAATGCACATGGGACAAAGGCAGCAAGGCTGGCTATGGGATTATTGTCATTCCAATGTCTGCTACAAATGAATGGGGTCATGGAAGAAGTCATTATTTCAGATGAATTGGAGGCTATTACAGATGACAAGAAGTCAAATGAATGATAGAACATTACGAAAGTAATAAAACCTTATGGCACATTGTGAGTCATCAAGAGGGCAATCTGAAGATCTCTGCAATTATGCTGGTGATGAATGTTGAAAAAAAAAAAAACATTCACAATGGGTTGTTGTTTTTCCTCTTATTATTATTATAAAATGATGTCAAAATTTGGATGGTACTGAATATTTGTGAAGTACGGTATACGTATACCACCTGAACACCAGGATAAGCCTCCTATGCAGCTGCACAGAACTTATCAGATGGGCCTGCTGCAGTGGGCACCCTAGATTGCCTGGCACTTGAGGCTTGCAGCCACCACAAATGTATCTATTTTCTCGCAGCTTTGTTTAGACATTATATAGCATCATAAATAGTATTATAGAGCACCATGCTTCATGTTTGAGGCTATAATTCATTCACTGTTGGTATTATTTGAGCACTGAATGGTAGTAATTACTGCACTGGTACTTTGGCATAGCACAGTATATTACATACATTTTTTAAAGCTTCAAGCTCTATCTCTTATTTTATTATGAGTCTACTAAAGATACTTAAGATAATGAATATTGTTTGTTCAGAACATAGTTTACAACATTGTAAATATAAGTTATAATGCTACAAAATTGATCTACGTGTATTATTGGTACAGCTACTTTTGCCATTGATGCTACTCCTTGGAAAGTTCTCATGGAACTCAGAGCATTAAAGGACATGTTTTGTCACTTTATGATAATTTTTTTTTATTTTAATGCTCCGAGTTCCATAAGAACTTTTTATTTGACATTTTATCTCAGTCACAGGAGATTAGAGGAACTGTGGACATGTGGACATTCAGCTAAGTGTCTGAAAAGTTGTTTTTATTTTGTAATTCTGTACATAGTATAAAGTGTATACCCCCCTATGGGAATTATCTCTGTAACCGCACGCAAAATAGGATCAAACAGCATGAGAGAAAATGACACAGAAGTCCATTTCAAATAGGGCTTTGTCTGTTTTTTAGTTTTGTTGCACAAAATAAATGTATAGCCTTTACATTCAGACCCAAAACCCAAATCGCCCACTGCTCGGCTGAGCGCTAACCAGTATAAGTTTCCTTAACTTTACAAGTGGCTTACTACCAACCACTTAAACAAAATTACATTATTGTGTTTTACTGTACCTTATGCCAGGAGTAAATGTCAACTTTGAGGCTAGAAACCTCAGTAACAGTCTCTCCATACAAGTTTTGTTTCCTTAGTACACACCTTAATAGCCCAGTAATGAGCTGGACTCTGTTACAAAAAAAACTTGTACTGCCCTGGAAGGGAATGATAGGTCCCTCTACCAACCTACCCATCATTCCATAAAAATCCAGGCTCAAAAGCAGGACTTACCAAAGGCCCTTAGCAAACTGCTTTTTCCTAGGGATACTCAACTGGATTCCTTATATCTCAACCAGCTTTCTATGGAAGATATATATACTTTCTAGAGCCTAGGACATATGTAGAGTCCTGGAGAAATGGTACTTTGAACTATGGACATTTGTGGACATTTTCCTTTATTGCTACTATGCAAGGCCGTCAACTCTCTACTTTATTGCACTTTAAAGGGTTAACTTGCACTGTGATTATAACAATTACACTTGGTGTCATTGTTTCTGTTGAGGAAGGGTGGCAGGTATACATAAATATATATGCATGCCTACTGGGCATGCATATATATATATATGTATATGTTAGCGGTGCATAATGTTCAGAGGGCGATGTGCGCAGATGTGCCCAGCACCTGCGCCCATCCGCCTCTGATATTCCCCAGGGGCTCATTCATGCCCCTGTGGGAATTAATATAATGTGCCCCCTGATATATATGCACGTGCCCCCTTAATAGATATATGTATTACATATAGGCCCCCTGTATCATATATGCCCCCTGAATCATAAGGCCCCCTGTATCATAATGCCCCCTGTATCATACCATATAAATCCCCCTACATGGACACAGATGCATCAATGTAAATGTGCCCCAAGCATTTACATTGATGTAATCTAGGTGAAGGCGCCAGAATGACCGGACAAGGTCCGGTCATTCTGGTGAACTCAAAAGGATTCAAATTCAATAGAATTTGAATCCTTTTGTTCTAATTGTCTGCAGCCCTGCTGGAGACAATTAAGCATAACAGAGAGAGAGGAGATACCTCCGCTCCCTCTGTTATGTGCATTCTGGCATCGCAATTACCATTGCGATGTCCGGAATGCTGAGAGCTACAGGCGGGAGATCACACGGCCCTGCGGCGCGCGTGCAGGGATGCGCGGGCAGGCGTGGTGACGTCATCTCACCGCGCCGGCCCACGTGTGCGGCACTGTGGTGCGCGCTCGCGCGCCGCTGTGTGGGCGGTACGGCAGTGCGGGCGGCCGGACATATAAGTCCGGCAGGCCCTGCACTAGGGAGAAGAGAGCCGGCCGCCCACCCACCCTGAAGGAAGGAGACCCCCTTGGACTAACGAGCACCCCTAGACGAACGAGCAACCCCTGGACAACGAGCATTAACCCTAAGTATCACTATATACCCCCCTGCTCTATCTATATACCCCCCTGCACTGTATACCCGCTATCCCCTGCACAATCTATCCCCTACACAATATACCCCCTTGCTATCCCCTGCACAATCAATATACCCCCTTGCTATCCCCTGCACTATATACCCCCTTGCTATCCCCTGCACTATATACCCCCCTGATACCCCCCTACTCACTATATACCCCCCTGCTATCCCCTGGTAACCCTACCCTATATACCCCTGGTAACCCTACCCTATATACCCCTGGTAACCCTACCCTATATACCCCTGGTAACCCTACCCTATATACCCCTGGTAACCCTACCCGATATACCCCTGGTAACCCTACCCGATATACCCCTGATTTACCCTAATCACCTCCCGCTGTATATTTATGCTTTGTGGTTGGCTTACACCCTTGTAAGACCACCGTCAATCTTTGTCTACCCCATAGGGATAGTATATAGTACTACGTGGGTGGGCTGTTAATATTGAATGTGTGTATCTTATAGTTAGTTGATGGGTGGAATTGGGAACGTGTAGTGTAGTTTAGGACTGTATATTTAGTGCTGTATTGTTAGTGTATTGCGTAGTGTATTATTAATAAATACTGTGTTTGGTTTATAACTATCTGTGTGGCGTGTAGTTATTGGCGGTAGATAGTCTAGTAAGGCGCTTGCAGCTAGTGTAGCGATCAGTGTAGAGCATAGCGAAAGTATTGTTGTTATATAAAGGCATAAATAGGCGGAGTTATCAATAGACGGCTCCTCCTATTTAGGAATATTAATCATCAATATTTGCATAAATATTGGTGATTAATATTCCCCCTTTACATTGGCGAGCCAGGCCCACTGCGTGGATTTTGTGCTTATTTTTGGTCTTAAGGCTGAGGGTCGCTAGTACTGTGAATTAGCGGGCAGGAGAGACGCGGTCAGCGTTGTGTCTGAGCGTCTAGGACCCAATAATTCGGACAGGAGAAGCGATACTTCCCTTAGAGTACCAGAAATAAAACAAAATCTTTTGCAGAGAATCTATAATCTGTTCTGTGAATTAATATTTTTGTATTTGCTTTACACGGTCACCGTCGCTGGGGTAAGAGAAGAAGGATACGTCACGGAAAGAGATCCATCTTCGTTGGAGGTACATAAAAGTCCAGCTGGTCGGAAAGAAGCGATCCAGAAGAAAATGACTTTTTTCAAGCAGCTGCAAGGGACAAGAAAGTACAGCACCAACAAGAAAATGGAGGCTCAGAAAAATGTGAGTATGAACTTCTCCACACTCTAACACTTAGCCAAAAACAGCACTTTTAATCCCATTGTTCTTACTACATATAAATCCGCTGAGCTGCTGTGGTCTGCTTTACTGGACCAGGTGTACGCTCATGACCGGGTTTGTATTAGTAGGAGTGTCTTTAACAAGACCACCAAACGCCTCCAAATGCTAGCCAAATTGGTTCTTTCCTATGAGGTTACCATTTGGAGGGCGGAACACACAGAGATACTTGCCAGCACAAGAAAGGCAGGGGAGGTTGCGGACAAAGCAAACTTCCACTGCAATTGTTGTGTTGATAACTATAGAAGAATTCACACACTAGAGGTTCAATTACAAGAGGAAGCCCAGTGTACAGTCGAGAGGGGCAGAGAAATCTGTGTGTTAGAGTCGAGACTCTCGGATAAGGACAGTCTCTACTCTGACATGGACAGAGAGCTACTCTGGCTGTACACTGAGATTAATCAGTACAGGAACAATACGGTATCTACGGATTCCCTGATTGTTCAGATGAGGGAGGACCTGGCTGCAAAGACGCAAACCATTGCAGATTTGCAGCGGGCAATCTCCAATTTGTCCAGGCCTAGTACCAACGGTATGGTGCCCACGAAACAAGTTTGTGTTTCGGAAACGGCACAGGGGGAGACAGCGGCGGCAGCGCCAGGGTCTTCGACGGATAATACATCCGCAGTGGTAGACACTAGGGGACAGGTGGAACGGTCTCTACAATTCACCCCGTCATCCGGGGAGTATAGGGGTAGCAACCGTTACCAGGACAACGGTTGGGGAGAGGAAAGTGGAGGGGTATATTCCGCTTCCAATCCGCCAACACGTCTGGAGAAACAGGAAGAGGTGTATCCTAACCATTCCAGTATGGAAAGGATAAACTTCCTGTTACGGATCTGCAAGGAGATCCCGAAATATGATCCCCATGTAGATCCGTTCGCTTCATGCGCTATTTTCGAAGGTCACTGTAACAAATATTCAGTGGCTCCAGAATATCGCATGGAGCTGTTCAGATTATGGTTACCAACACACCTTAATCAAAGGTATGAGGTAACGGGGAGGATGCGACCCACGAATGGCCAGTTTCATGATAAGGAGGAGCGCCTCTCCATACTCACGAGACTGGCCACGGGTCATTGGGATGTCACTCCAGAGGTCCTGTCAAAATTCAAGCCTACTTTACATGATGAACCCTTGTCATTGTGTAGTCGGTTTGAAGCGATGTACAGGAGGGTCACCAAAGATCAGGGTATTGGGATTCCACAGGGCATGGTGCGCATGTTTGTGGAAAAATTCCCATATCTTGATACTGCAATCCGGCTGAGTGCAGCTAGGGAGCCATCCCTCACGGACGCAGCCATGATTATTGAGCAGTGTAGACAAGACATATTGCTCAGTAAGAAGTCTGTGAAAGTGAGGGAGCGTGTGCCTGTATACGGTAGGTCGCAAGACGACCGGGTACAACACACAAGGTATGCATCAACTGTCCGCCCCACGGCCCCACCGCTGGAAAGGGCAGGAAACTTTCGTTGTTTCCTGTGCTTACAAGAGGGGCACATAAAAAGAAATTGTCCACAGTGGTTAAAGATTAACCGGACAAATTCTGAGAAAAATGGCAATAATAACGGTTTCAGGATGAAGCCTAATTTTGCCAGGCCTGTGGGGGAACAGGTTGATATGAATCTGAGACATTCATCAGGGCAAGCACCAAAATGCGTGGCGGTCATGAATGTCCCAGGGGGCGTGGAATCAAGAGATTCCACACCTAAGGATCAGGAACAGAGCACAAGAGTGGCAGTATGTACCACACAAATACCTACTGGGAGTCTGGTGGATATCGATTGAAGATTAGGGGTCCCTAAAGAATTGGCACCAGTATGTCCAATCATACTGGATCCTTCAGGGAGACCCCATATAAAAGCCACGATAAAAGATAAAGAAACGGAAATCATGCTTGATACGGGGGCAGAAATATCCATTACCAATATCAAACATGATCTACTCCCCAACAGCCCCCAGTGTGTGGTGATCGGATTTGATCACCAACAAGGGGGGGCGAAGGCCCACAGAATTGATGAGGTAATCGTTCAGATTACCAGGTGCACTACCCTCAGGATACCCATGTGGTATTACCCCGGTTCTGATAACATTATCGGAACCGATGTAATGACACAAAATGGGTGGATCCTGGATCTGGCAAATTGCATTGTGTGGAAGGGAACCAGACGAGCCAAGGTGTTTGTCATTCAACGCCAGTGTCTGGGACCACCTTTGCCAGCAGTAGATAACTCTACTGATGTGCTGGAACACAAGTGGCCTGAGGTCTCGCACAATCCAGACCTTGAGCCTATTGTGTACAAGCACCCTGATCTGTGGGCCCAAAATAAGAATGACTGTGGCAGATTGATTGGCGTTTTGGTGGACATACAGGGTCCTGACCCTCCACCTCAACGCCAATATCGATTTCCACCAGAGGCCACCCATTCAATTATGGACACTGTCCTTGAATTGAAGACTAGGGGTGTGGTCATTGAGGGCAACTCGAAGTGCAACAATGCCCTCTGGCCAGTTAAGAAAAAGGACACAGACGCATGGAGGCTGACCATAGACCTCCGTGTCCTTAACAAATACACCCCAATGTCAGCCCCAGTGGTGGCCCAAACTCCCGACATCATGGCCAGAATAAGTGGCGAAAGCCGCGTATTCTCGACCATCGATGTTGCCAACGGGTTCTTCTCCATCGAACTCACGGAGTCGTGTCGGTACAAATTTGCTTTTACGGTGGGGGACAAACAGTACATGTTTGCTGTACTGCCCCAGGGGTTCCATAGCAGCCCCACGTATTTCCATCAGGCATTGGCGGCTGTGCTGAGTGTGTTCTCACGGCCGGAATGCCTCCTACAATACGTGGATGACCTGCTTTTGCATACAGAAACCTTGGAGGAACACTTGGTTCTATTGAAAGAGCTGCTGGGACTCCTGGCAAAGTCAGGACTCAAACTGAGTCCCCATAAGGCAAATTTGGCTAAAGCGGAGGTAACTTTCCTTGGGGTCCAAATTTCCTGTGGAACCAAAGGAATCATGACGTCCCATGTGGAAGCCATGGTAAAGTTACCCAGGCCTGGCACCCTACAGGATTTGAGAAAATTCCTGGGGGTTGCCAACTTCATGAGGGAGTTCATAGAGGATTTTGCGGCCAAAGCGAAATCTCTCTACGAACTCCTTTGAGGAGAGGAACCCTCAATCAAAGGGTGGTCCGATGCGCAGGAGGAGGCCTTTTCAACCCTGAAAAGGGACCTCTCCTCGGCGCCTGTGTTGGCCACTCCACATTCAGATGGGGAAATGGCCATACAGGCGCATGCAGGGATGGAGTCTATCTCAGCGGTCCTTGTACAGAAAGTAGGTTACGAGACCAGACCGCTGGGATATTTCTCCAGGCTGCTTTCGCCCATCGAACGAGGGTTCGATAAATGCGCCAAGCAATTGGCAGCCATACACTATGCGGTTAAGACCACAGAGCATATTGTTGGCTTCCGGCCCCTTACTTTGCAGACTCCACATTCACCGCTGACCCTTTTGCTCCGTGATACTCTCCCTGGAGTCTCCCAACAGAGATTCGGGAGATGGATCATGGATCTCAGCGGCCGGAATCTGCAGGTGGACCACAAGGCCAAGTATGTTCTGTCCCAGTTGCTGAACCTGACTGGAACTGAGCATGACTGTGGCCAACCGGTAATGGACGACTCTCCACAGATGTTCAGGACTGACAAGCATCCAGATGACAGAGTCATCTTTGTTGATGGCTCTCGGTTCTATCTGGATGGGGAATATGTCACAGGTTTTGCTGTGCTGGATGAGACCACTGGTACCCAGAGTCTTGTCCGGTTACCAGGTCACATGTCAGCACAGCGGGCAGAGCTGGAGGCTGTTAAAGAGGCTCTGCTTCTTTACCCTCCAGGGAAACGAGTTATATATAGCGACAGCGCATATGTAGTTCGCTCCCTCACCTTGCACCTGGACATTTGGAAGAGAAGAGGATTTGTGGACAGCCAAAACAAACCTCTGGCTCATGTGTCAGTCCTGAAGGAGCTGTGGGAGTGGGGTATGGCACACGTGGCGGAAGCAGCCATCATCAAAATCCCAGCGCATCAGAAAGGGGACGAACCTTTGACAGCAGGTAACAACCAGGCAGACGAACTGGCAAAACTAGCAGCAGTGTCTGGGACCTTTAGGGAACCAGGCACTGAGCCACTGCCCGCATACCGGATTGCAGCGCATACCCATCTGAGTGACAGCCCGGTGTCATTCGAGGAGGAACAAGCTAAGGATCCTCTTCTAATGACACACATCCAAGTACCACAGCATCCCTGGTCCTTACAACAGGGGATCCTGTGTTACGACACCGGTACACAGTCGCTTCCTCTCCCGGTGGTTCCACAGCATCTGCAAGCAGAGCTGACACGGTTGAACCACCAAATGTTTGGACATCTTGGCCGGAATTAGCTCTTGCCTCTCCTAAGAGACAAATTGTACTGGCCTGGAATGTCCAACACAGTAGAGGACGTCACGCAACAGTGCCTGGTGTGTGCTCAGGTTAACCCAAGGGCGTCTGCCCTGAAGCCGGTGTTACAGCGGGTTCCTCCTGCTGATGGTCCATGGTCCGCTATCCAAATTGATTTCATCGGACCTTTGCCAACTGGGAGTCGTAACTGTCGTTACGCCCTGGTGGTAGTGGATGTCTTCTCGAAGTGGGTAGAAGCCATCCCTACGGTCAATGATTCGGCCTCCACCACTGCCCGTGTTCTCTGGGAACAAGTTCTGTCACGATGGGGGATCCCCAGATTGATAGAATCCGACAGAGGGACTCATTTCACGGGTAAGGTAATGAAAGCGCTTTGTGGTCTCCTAGACATAAAGCAAAGGTTTCATGTCCCTTACCACCCTCAGTCAGCGGGCATCGTGGAGCGGATGAACTGGACCATCAAAACCCGGCTTTCCAAGGCACTGCTGGAGAAAGGTTTCTCTTGGGTAATCTCCCTTGCAGCTGTGCTAATGGGTATCCGAGCCACAGAGGCCTCTAGTACCGGTATCTCCCCATTTGAACTCATGACCGGATGTAAGATGCCCCTATGTCTACCAAACGAACCCCAAGTGTCGGAGCCCACGAAGAACGCCATCGCCAGAGACTTGTTTCTTCAACAGGTTCAGCAGAACCTGAAGGAGTTACTGCCTCATGCAGCTACACGGTTACACAAACCGTATCTACAGGGGGAAACGCCTATGCCCTCTGTAGGAGAAATGGTAATGGTAAAAGTCTTTTGTCGGGTCGGCCCATGGGACGCAAACTGGGAGGGACCGTACAAGGTCCTTGAAGTGATGGGGGACACCATGCTGAAGGTACAAAGGCCTATCACAAGCAAGAAGAAATCCCGTAGACGCTAGGAAGTTTTTTGGATTCACATCGACCAGGCCAAAGCCACCCGAGCCTCCCCAACTCAATAACGCATACCGTTCCGAGTTGGGTGAGGGGGGGGAAAAGGGCTTGGTGGGTCGAGTGTGAATCCAATCCACTTAACACATTCCATCTCATTGCAGAACACAAGAGGGAGACACTCCATGGGACCACACTGCCAGGGAAGAGCTAGGCATCCTCTGAATGAGATACGTATCCAGCTTGTGACACTAGTGGTAAGCATGTTGATGGCGGGCTCAGCCTCTTCAGGGGAGGACCTGGGGACTAATATTGGTATGGCCAGCATATCACTTGATGGACCCGGCCTTTTAATGGTGGAATGTTTGGATGGCAAAATCCTGGAACCATACAAAAACGTTACCTTTACACCAATTCAATGGTATTTGTATGGTTTCCAGAGAGAGGGTTTTGCCAATGGCGTAATTCAGCATTATACCCAGGTGGAGAATGTGTCTGCCATACAACATGACTTGCACGCCCTCTGTCTCAAGGAATACAGGCATTTTCAGGACTTGGACCCTGTACCTAGCAAAATCCTTAAGATGGGTGTCTAGGAATCCACACTTGCACCCTTACCAGCAAGTGAGAGACAAGACTACCACAGTGTTGTGTACCAAGGAGGGTTTGCTGAGTCCTGAAGATGTCACTGGGGCAGAGTACAGCGGTTGGTATATCCTGAAAGCTACCTTCCTAGGGAAGGATAGCAGAGACGGGTTGAGGGTTAGGACATATTTTGATAGGCCCATTCCGGTAAAAGGCACCCTGAAGGCTTATTGTATGTTAAGGGATTCCCAGATGATTATCACCAGGGAATCCAGTTATGTACAGGGTCATGCATCCACAGATTACGTGCGAACCAGCATAATGATGTTAAAGTTAAACTGCAGTGACTCTGATCAGGCTATTTGGAATGATCAGAGTGGTCCGGTAAAACTAGAGGGTTTGTATCGAGCCACAGTTTTAAAGGTACGGACCGATGCCAAGGACCCAAGGTATGCACAGTTAAAGGGGTCTCCATCCATACGGTCTTTCATGATCACGATCATGAGAGACAACTGCGTTCCTGAGGTGACGGGATACTATTTCGTCACCTATGCCCACTGGGAACAGGATACCCAGATGGTGATGTTGGACACTAATCCCTGGAGGTGGGATTTAGTGTGCAATGGGGTGGACACCCCTACAGTGGATGGATGGATGGTACCCCTATGACTGAGGAATACCGGGGTAGGTATGTGTCTTCCGATTGGACAGACCCCAGGGGCAGGGACATTAACTTTGACATCAATATAGATGGTTCATTCAAGTGGCCTTTTTGCGAGACAGCCGACGAAGGGTGCTGGACCTTTACTCAATGGGTCTATCTGTCTCAAACCAAACCCGTAGGGAAACTAGTGTTACGGGCTGGAGAAGACGATCAATGGTATCCATTCAAAGGACGGGGACGGGTTTGTGTTACTATAGTAAGGGTCCCCTACGAAACAGAAGGTCTCCAACCAGTAAGACCACATTCAGACTCTTGCACCACCCCTATCCATCAATTGGCAGACCCTGTAGCTCCTCAACTGTCATCCCCCTGGAAAATCATCACGGATGAAAACTTCATCCTGTTTACCTGGAGAATTTCTGTAGATGACTTCCGAGTTGATCACTGGGATCACAGGTGTGAGGAGTTCGTTAGGAACCAAATTGACATGGTAAGAGGTTGGATAGAGGCGGGGCAAGAGGTCAGGAAAGACGACTCTCGACTCAGGAAGAACAGGGGGAGGAGAGACCTGGTGGCTATGGGACTTGGCGGAGGTGCTTTGGGAGTGGGTGCCCTGAACACTATGGACATGGAAGTCCTGAGAAGTAAGCTTGGGGAGGTTGCGCGACACGCCCGGGAAGGATTTAAGACACAGATTGATGTAGACCATGTCTTAGAGGGTTTACAACACTCGCACATTGATGCCACTACCTCTCTATCTTCTGCTATACGTGAGAAGTTTAGGAGGTTAGTTGTGGGTCTTTTGGAGGAGCAGGATCGGGCTCAGCTTGCTCTGGCGTGTACGCAGGTCCAAAGTGAACTCTCGGACAACCTTAAACATTGTCACGGCACTTCACAACGGCCACTTCCCATTTAACCGCCGTCAACGAATAAGTCCACTGATTTCTCCTTTTGCTATTAATCACACCCACTGGTGGGTGGTTCAGTGGCATGGATGTCAAAATTTAACCTGCACTGCTTCGTCCCTGGCACCTGTATCCGGTCGCATCAGACAAGGATACAGTGTCATCAATCTAGGAAAGATGATTTACAACCAGACGGTGCTTCATCCCCAGCTCCCCTCGGGCGTTCTAACCTATGAGGAGGGCCATCCCTCTTTGTTTGATACAGAGGGATGTCGGATAAGGGAGAATGCCATCCTCTGTCAGGGTAGTCCGGAGCGGATGCTCAGACACCAGTGTTGGAACACCGAGGGGTCCTGTGAGATGAAGGCCAACCCAGTGCCCTCATCCTCTTTGAAATATTTGGGGCAGGGGTATTGGTGTTGGTACCAAGGGAGTGATCCATCGTATGCAATTTTTGGGCTTAACTGTACCAAACAAGGAACACTCCGCCCCGGAGCGTACTGCACCCTTAGTCCAGTTTTAGGTTTGAACATCGCAGAGCAGCAGGGAAGAACCCCGATTACCCCAGAGAAAAGACTTGACATCCGCCCCGATGTTCCTGTAAGACTTCAGAAGATTCCTCTTGGCTTCGGCAAAGAACTTAGACATCTCCTGATGGATTTCGGCCAAGAGGAAGAGATCATACAACGTCTTCGGGAGACGGAAAAGCAAGCCACCATTCAACTCACCCATGACCGAACAAAGATTATCGTGGTTGCCACCGCATTGGACAAGGACTCAAAGGTTTCGTGGTGGGAGAGTCTTTTCGGATACAGTCCTAAGGCAACGTCGTTTTTCAATTTATTGATTCACCCGGTGATAGTGCTTCTGGTTCTGGTTGGACTCATGTACCTTGGACTATGGTGGATGTATCGGAGAGTCAAGAGACTAACGGACAAACTAAACCAGAACCAGACGGCACTTCACGAAAACAACCGCCGAAGGCTCAGGACTTGACTGCACAAAAAGTCCTGAGGCCTAATCGCCCAACGGACAGGACAATTGGACTGAACTCTTGGGTTTAGGGGGGGTTGGGGGTTATTGTGTAAATAGGTGGTGTGAATGGGGATAAGATTAGGGCACAATAGGGACAGGCCCCCTCTGGTTGCCATTTGCCACTTTGACCCCTGTACGGTAAGGATCATAAGGGAATAACCTGGATGTGTAGTGTAATGGAGGTATTCCCGTTGTTAGAATTTAGGTACCGTGACATCACCTCTATTGAAAGAAAAATATATATATCTGACCTGCCTTTTAAAGACCGATTCAGCTGTCCATGGGAGAACCGCACCCATCCTTCGATCAAGATGGAACAAGACAGGCTTAAGGAGAGTTGGCGCAAGAATAGAGACTGAGACTGTAAGGGTGGACCCACTCCAGATTCCTTGGGCGTGGACGACACCTGAAGATCGACAGCAATGCCGAGAGACAGCGAGGGTGTGGTCATTCTAAACTTATCAGGAGTGACCGATACCGGAAGAGTGAGAGAAAGACAAGTCAAAGACTGCGAGGGTCAAGCCACTCCGGAAGTCCAGAAAGCAATGACAGTAGGAGGGGCTGACACCGTAACAATCAAGGCAGAAGAGAGTTCCTGGGAAACAAAGACGACGGTGTATCCTGTGGATGGAGGAGTCGGTTACGGTGAAGGGCAGGTCAGAGAAAGTCGTTGGGTTAGATGATGTCTAGGTACCTAAGAGACAGGGTGCACTCCGGTTTTCCTGGACCATCACCGATGATGGGGTTGAGGGGGGGCAAAGATGCCTCCACCCTTCCCCCAAGATATTGTCGTATCACCGACAACAGGGGGATTGTTGAGGAAGGGTGGCAGGTATAAATAAATATATATGCATGCCTACTGGGCATGCATATATATATATATGTATATGTTAGCGGTGCATAATGTTCAGAGGGCGATGTGCGCAGATGTGCCCAGCACCTGCGCCCATCCGCCTCTGATATTCCCCAGGGGCTCATTCATGCCCCTGTGGGAATTAATATAATGTGCCCCCTGATATATATGCACGTGCCCCCTTAATAGATATATGTATTACATATAGGCCCCCTGTATCATATATGCCCCCTGAATCATAAGGCCCCCTGTATCATAATGCCCCCTGTATCATACCATATAAATCCCCCCCCCCTACATGGACAAAGATGCATCAATGCAGCCCTGCTGGAGACAATTAAGCATAACAGAGAGAGAGGAGATACCTCCGCTCCCTCTGTTAGGTGCATTCTGGCATCGCAATTACCATTGCGATGTCCGGAATGCTGAGAGCTACAGGCGGGAGATCAAAGGATCTCCCGCCTGTCAGCGAGTGCACACGGCCCTGCGGCGCGCGTGCAGGGATGCGCGGGCAGGCGCGGTGACGTCATCTACCCGCGCCGGCCCACGTGTCCGGCACTGTGGTGCGCGCTCGCGCGCCGCTGTGTGGGCGGTACGGCAGTGCGGGCGGCCGGACATATAAGTCCGGCAGGCCCTGCACTAGGGAGAAGAGAGCCGGCCACCCACCCACCCTGAAGGAAGGAGACCCCCTTGGACTAACGAGCACCCCTAGACGAACGAGCGACCCCTGGACAACGAGCATTAACCCTAAGTATCACTATATACCCCCCCTGCTCTATCTATATACCCCCCTGCACTGTATACCCGCTATCCCCTGCACAATCTATCCCCTACACAATATACCCCCTTGCTATCCCCTGCACAATCAATATACCCCCTTGCTATCCCCTGCACTATATACCCCCTTGCTATCCCCTGCACTATATACCCCCCTGATACCCCCTACTCACTATATACCCCCCTGCTATCCCCTGGTAACCCTACCCTATATACCCCTGGTAACCCTACCCTATATACCCCTGGTAACCCTACCCTATATACCCCTGGTAACCCTACCCTATATACCCCTGGTAACCCTACCCGATATACCCCTGATTTACCCTAATCACCTCCCGCGGTATATTTATGCTTTGTGGTTGGCTTACACCCTTGTAAGACCACCGTCAATCTTCGTCTACCCCATAGGGATAGTATATAATACTAGGTGGGTGGGCTGTTAATATTGAATGTGTGTATCGTATAGTTAGTTGATGGGTGGAATTGGGAACGTGTAGTGTAGTTTAGGACTGTATATTTAGTGCTGTATTGTTAGTGTATTGCATAGTGTATTTATTAATAAATACTGTGTTTGGTTTATAACTATCTGTGTGGCGTGTAGTTATTGGCGGTAGATAGTCTAGTAAGGCGCTTGCAGCTAGTGTAGCGATCAGTGTAGAGCATAGCAAAAGTATTGTTGTTATATAAAGGCATAAATAGGCGGAGTTATCAATAGACGGCTCATCCTATTTAGGAATATTAATTATCAATATTTGCATAAATATTGGTGATTAATATTCCCCCTTTACAGTTTCACACCTAAAACAACAAAAAATCTCAACATTGTTTCATCCCTCAAATAATTTTCAAAAAGAAATGTGGTAATATTACATGACTTTTGCTTGCTTTCTGACTCTCTTTTGCCACTCTCTACCATTTGTTCCCTCCAAGAACCAGATACTGCCATCACCCTATATAACAACACAATAAGTACAGCTCTGGACATTGTTGCCCCCCTCACACACAACAAAACCTGAAAAATCAACAGACAACCCTGACACACCAACCTGAAAAAAAACTCAGACAAGCTTCCAGGGCTGCTGAGCGGCAATGGAAGAAATCCCACTCTAAGGATCACTTCACCACATACAAACAATCCCTCCTCATTTTCAAATCCTCACTCGCTGATGCAAAACAGGTCTACTACTCATCTCTCATATCTTCCCTGTCCCACAGCCCTAAACAACTTTTTACACTTTTAACTCCCTTCTCCGTCCCCCAGAGCCCCTTACCCTCTCCTCTAATCTTAGCTGAGGACTTTGCCACATACTTAAAATAAAAGATAGTCAACATCAGAGAAAGCTTTAGTGCACAGTCCCCACAGACCCTCTACCAAAACTTGCTTCTCCACTATTACAGAAGAAAACCTCTCCATTCTACTCTCCAGATCACATCTCACCACCTGTGCACTTGAACCAATCCCATCCCACCTCATCCCTAACCTCACCACAGTGTTTATCCCAGCCCTAACTCATCTCTTCAACCTTTCACTAACCTCTGGTGTCTTCCGCTCTGGTTTTAAACATTCTACCATTACACCCATCCTCAAAAAGCCTTCAATTGCCCCATCTTCTTTGTCCAGTTATCGCCCAATATCACTTCCTCCATATGCCTCAAAGCTACTTGAGCAACATGTCCATTCTGAACTGTCCTCTCATCTCTCCTCCTGCTCCCTCTTTGACAGGATACAATCTGGCTTCTGACCCCACTACTCAACTGACACTGCCCTCACCAAAGTCACCAATGACCTACTAACAACCAAAACCAAAAAACATTGCTCTGTCCTCCTTCTCCTTGACCTGTCCTCTGCCTTTGACACTGTCGACCACTCCCTTCTGTTGCAAACTCTCTCATCTCTTGGCATCACTGACCTGGCAATCTCCTGGATCACATCATACCTCACAGAGTGGAAATTTAGCATCTCCCACTCTCACACCACCTCGTCGTCTCATTCCCTCTTTGTTGGTGTCCCACAAGGCTCTGTCCTAGGTCTCCTGCTCTTATCTATCTACACTTTCGGCCTGGGACAGCTTATAGAGTCCCATGGCTTTCAGTATCACTTTTATGCTGATGACACAAATCTACCTCTCTGGTCCAGACATCACCACCTTACTATCCAGAATCCCACAATCCCTATCTTCTATATCCTCCTTCTTCTCCTGTCACTTTCTGAAACTTAACATGGATAAAACAGAATTCATCATCTTTCCCCCATCTTGCTCACCCCCCCAACAGACATATCTATCATAATCAATGGCTGCACACTCTTCCCAGTGAACCAAGTATTGCTGCCTTGGAGTGACCTTGGATTCTGCCCTCTCCTTCGGACCGCACATCCAAGCCCTTTCCACCACCTGCCGCCTCTAACTCAAAAACATCTCCTGCATCCACTCGTTCCTCAACTTTGAGTCTGCGAAAATGCTTGTACATGCCCTCATCATCTCCCGCCTAGACTACTGCAACATCTTCCTCTGTGGCCTTCCATCTAGCACTATCGCACCACTCCAATCTATTCTCAACTCTGCTGCACGACCAATCCACTTCTCACCCTGATACTCCTCTGCCTCTCCCGTCTGCCAATCCCTTCACTGGCTCCCCATTGTTCAGCGAATTCAGTTTGAAATACTAACAAAAACATACAAGGCTGTCCACAACCTGTCCCCTCCCTACATCTTTGAGCTACTTTCCCGATACATCCCCACACGCAATCTCCGATCCTCACAGGACCTCCTTCCCACAATCGCCTCCAAGATTTCTCCTGTGCATCCCCCACACTCTGGAACTCTCTACCCCAACATATCAGACTCTCACCTACAGTGGAATCCTTCAAAAGAAACCTGAAAACCTCACCTCTTCAGACAAGCCTACAACCAGTGACCCTGCTGCCTCTATACCGCCATGACCAACTTTACCCTCACCTACTGTGTCCTTCTCGCATACCATGTAGATTGTAAGCCCTCACGGGCAGGCCCTCTCTCCTTCTGTACCAGTTTGTAACTCGTCTTGTTCATGCTTAGTGCAATTGTCTATATTATGTATGTATGCCCCTTTTTATATGTACAGTGCTATGGAATGAATGGTGCTTCAATAATAATAAATAATAATAATAATAATAATAATAATAATAATAATAATAAAAGGTGGAATCTGGTTTTTAATAGCAACTAATCCAGTTCTACTTTACACCAGTGTGATAAATGACCCCCATAGTCTATATATATGTTTCATATGTCACAACACTGCTGACCTGATCTCCTATTATGTTAGGGTCCCTTTCAGGCATTTATCTATTGGATACATGAAAACTGTATACAGGAGTTTTCTTGGAGTAGGAAACTTTGTAACAAGCATGGGAAAGCAAAGTATTTATGATTTAATGTTTAAAGAGTTATTCTCATTAGGGACCTCTATGGCATGTCAAAAAGATATGCCATAAATGGGCCTTTCCTCTTGGACCTGTTCCCGTCTCCAGTACCTTGCTGCTGAAATGAACTGACAGCACACTTCAAATGCATGCTAATTCTCTCCATTCACTGCTATCATACTTCCAAATTTAGTGAGCAAGCATATATCACTTATGCATATATCAGCAATGACATATATCACTTATGCATATATAGATAACACAGGATCCACCATTCAGAGCTTATCTGCTCCAAACTCTGCATAGGTTACAGTATTAGAATATGCCTAGAAAACTCTTCCATAGAAGTCAGTGAGCTCCGGAGATGAGTGAATTTTATTAAAATTAGTTTTGTGTCCGATTTGAACTAAAGGGTAAAAAAATTTACCAAATTAACTGTACCCAAACCAAAAGTGTTCCAATTGACCTTAACCCTTTCAGGACCGGAGTTTTATTTTATTTTTTGCGTGTTTGTTTTAGGCTCCCTGCCTTCCCAGAGCCATTTCTTTTCTATTTGTCTGTTTACATAGCCATATTAGGGCTTGTTTTTTTTGCGGGACAAGTTGTACATTCCAACGCCACCATTTAATATTGCATATGATGTAGTGGGAACCGTTAAAATTTAACTTTTATTATATAATCTATAAAACTTGATTGCCCCTATATTGCGTGATAATGGGGCCCTGCCTAGAAAACAGGATAGCGATCCCATGTCAGGAACCTCCTGTATGCCCTGGTAAGTCCCTGACACAGAACAAACTACCACTAATAGTATGTATCCATCAACAGGTCAGTTATTTAGTCTGTCTTAAAGGGAACCTGTCATGTGGATATTTGATTATAATCAAACTAATTATATACAATCATTAACTACTAAAAAGTACCTTAGATGTATTCACTTACTGGTGTGACAGATGGTTACCTCATAATATATTACACAAATATGCCACATGCTAATGAGCTGATTTGAGTCCAGCGTGATGTCATTGAGTCCAGCGTTTATTTAATTAAGAGCTATAGCCACTCCCCTGCCCACCTGATGCTGATTCATATGGAAAATAACTGTCAATCAGCAGCAGGTCAGCGGGGAGAGTCAGGAGCTCATGAATATTCATGACTCATCATTATCAGCTGGAGCTTTTCAATACAAGATGTTGGCAGATTGACTGGGTCAATTAAAGAAAGTGAGCCAGCATTTTGCTAATAGAATCAGTCACTTATTTATGTTTCCTTTAGTTAGGACACCATAAAACTGGTGACAGGTTTCCTTTAAATATAAAAAAAAAAAAAAAAATTAATATCATGATTACTATGGAAAGATAGGTCCCAGCAGGGTTCAATGTAAATATGTCTCTGTATAGTTAGAAAGAATGTGCTGACGCGTTTCCCTATGGTTATAGTACCATAGTTCATCATGGGACAGGGGGATCTGGGTAATACCATACAAATAATGTAGGTGGGATACAATATAGTCAGTAATTATAGACATTGAGGATACATTGTTGATGCAATGTTTCTATACTTGGACAAGGCTGCAAGTATAAAGACGGGGAGATTTATCAAACTGGTGTAAAGGAAAACTGGCTTAGTCGCCCATAGCAACCAATCAGATTCCACCTTTCATTTTTCTAAGTAGCTGTGAAAAATGAATAGTGGAATCAGTTTTACTTTACACCAGTTTGATAAATTTCCCTCACAGTGCATACACAATGAGGAACTATATGTCATTGGTACTATCAGCTAAGCAACAAATCAAAACTGTCCCTCTAGGCGTAGAATACTTGTCCAAAATGTGTTGTATGATGGGCATATGGGATCTATCACATTAGATGATAACAACTAGTTCCACGTGTGCATGGAGTAAAGTTGGCGACACCCCCTCCCCCACAACCATAATGTCAAGGTTCTAATATACTAATACCTCTTACTGATGGATAAGGGTAAAATATTTAAATACAAGGACCACCTCGACAGTTGTGCTATCCTAATGTCCTTGTACTAAATACAATGGACACTTAGGGTAACCAAATAGTAGCACAAGTAGCTACAAGATCACATGAAGTCAAGATAACGACCCCCAAATCCACAGTGCACCAAACAGCAGTTCAGTTACATGGACGACAGGCCCAAAGATAATTGGCTACCACCACATTTTACGGTCAAGCTGGATTCCTGGATTCCCGGAGACAGGGTGCTAAGGAGAAAAGACAGTCTGGGGCCCACTTCCGGAATGAAGGCTGATGCTCCATGTACGGCCGCACAGGTCGCACACCCCCTAGGGCTGACCCTGATGGCCAGTTTTATTTTCCCACCTGATCTGGTGATGCTGCCTCATGTGTGCAAAACTGCACAACACAACTACGGCAGCAACTGCACCAACAGCAACATGGCCAGGGGGGACTTCAGCTAGCAAACAAAGCTAATTGTTGTTTCCAAATAGTTTTTTCTTGGCCACACATTTTTGTATGGATGTTTCATAATAGAGCAGAGGATAAAAAGGAGGAGGAATCTGAGCAGAAGAATAAGCAGCTGATAATTATGACAAGGACACTGTTCTGCTTGGGGTCGCAGCTTGGCTACCACAAAGAAGACCAGGTGAAAGAGGGCAGTCTTGTTCCGAATGCTGGCCAGTGTTATTTTCACACTGGACAGTGATGCCGTCTTATGTGCTGCAATAGATCCCTGGTAGCTTTGCTTGTATTTGAGCACCCATTGAGTATTTTTATCCTGCAGATCCAGCACTCGGTACTGATTTTTAGTGTTGATCACGAATATTCGAATTTCGAATTTTCATTGCGAATATAGGTACTTCGAAAATTCGCGAATATTTCTAATATAGTTATATATATTCGTAATTTAGAATATTCAAATTTATTTTTTCGATTTTTTTATTTTTTTCGATTTTTTATTTTTTATCAGTACACATGATCCCTCACTGCTTCTAGCTTGTGGGCCAATAAGAAGGCTGCAATATACTTGACTTTAGGAGTAGTAGTGTTTGCGAATTTTGCTCTATATTCGTTTTTTCTGAATATTCGCTATATTGCTAAATATTCTTGTTTTAGAATATTACGAATATTCGAAAAAACTAAGTTATAGCAATATAGAGAATATTCGAAAAAAATCGAATATAGAGCAATTTAGCTAATATAGTGCTATAATCTTCTTTGTCTAATAGTTGTAAGCTGAAAAATTTGCAATAAAAAAATTCAAAAAATTCAAAAAATTCGCATATTACACAATCATTACCTTTCCGATTTTTGGAGTAAAAAAAAATCGCAAATTTTCGAATTTGCGAGTTTTTGACGAATATTCTACAAAATATTCGCGAAATATCGCGAATTCGAATATGACCCCTGCCGCTCATCACTACTGGTTTTATGTGCCAGTAGGCAGAATTTTGGAGAAAAAATTTGAGTCTGCGCAAATGATATCAGTGGCATCATCAGTTCCCAAGCTGACCACAATCGAAGCCGATCTGGCCCTGGCAGTTCTTTTGGAGGTTTTGGCCAGACTTTGACTCTACTCTTTATTGTCACTGCAGCCACCACCCTCCTCTTGATATCCCCTCCAGAGCACCCCGATCTGGCTCCCAGATCCTGTCCAAAACACAATCATTATCATAGTCCTCACCCTCCTGGCCACTTTTATTAGACCATGATACGGTATGTCATCATGGGCTTCTTAAACCCCATTCAGATACCCTCCTCTATATTTTCCACATGGCTACTTTGACTACAGGTGCCATTACTATTACTATCACCACCACCAACACAGCTATGCCTCCGCCTGAACCTCCTCCTCATGGCAGTCCAAACGTAGATGTTTCTCACACAAGTCATCAACAGGAAGACTAACTTAAGTTTTTTTCATAGCACATGGAGTTTTGTTGCCTCTTCTTAGGGAAAAAAGAAGGTGACCCACTAGGAGGGAGCAGTGAAGACAGGGATTAATCAAGTGAAAGGCTTCTCTGGGGTCTCAAGGAGGAGCAGGGAGAATACACTGACCTCTGTCTCAAAGGCACAGTGTGAGCCTCAGAGGGTACAACAATGTCATCCTGCAGTAATAACCTGGCACCTACCAGAAGTGAGGGAGAATTGTGGCCTGCATCTGCTACTACTACTACTACTGGCTGGACTGCTGGTAATGCTACTGCTGTTTGCACTACTAGGGTCACCCACATTCTGACTCGCAGATGATGAGGCATGGGTCCTTTGTTTTTCACTCTGATGTTTACCAGACATTTAGTGATTAAACTTCTTTAAACAATGGCAAGTCACAGGTTTGGTACACTGATTAATAATTGATAGCAAAATTGTGAGTGTTGTTAAGGTAATTCACAGACAGATGCACAATTAAATGTCAATCCCCTTATATGAACACTGCACACTGGTATTAACAATTTACAATGGTATATTAACACAATACAATGCATTGAATTAAACTGGATGGTATATTAATGCAGTACAATGCTTTGAATTAAGCTGGATGGTATATTAATGCTGTAATATGTGTTGAATTAAGCTAGAATATTGATGCACTGAAATGCGCAAACTGTAGCTAAATTGAAACTGGTTTTCCAGTAATTAACAGATAGAGAGGCAATTAAGTGTGCCCTGCTACAAACCCAATGGTATTGATGTTCCAAAATGAGCAATAACAAAGGGTAGGTAAATTAAAACAGGTTTTCCAGACAGAGGCACAATTAAACATGCCCTGTTAGGAACATAAGGATGCTTTGAAATGTGCAATTACAAATGGTGTCTAAATGGAAACATTTTTATTAATTTTTTTACAAAGAAAAAGTTGCAATTGCAGAGCCTTTCCGGCAAAATGTATGCTGCTGGTGCACAAGGTTCTGGGAATAGGCCCATAAAACCGCTTATGGACTTCTACACTTCTCATGCACAGAAAAAAAGAGATTTATGAAGCTATCCATTTGCCAGCAGCTGCTCTCAGTATAAAACACCCATACTCACAGAGCTCTGACTGACCCTTTGCTTTTCCTCTCTGATAAAATTCGGACTTTTCTACTTATTTATTCAACCTATATGACTAAATATGTCCCTATACTGTCCCTACAACACCCTAAGATTGCTGGCTTGTGTCTTTAATTTTTGTCTGACACACGCATCCAACATATGCCCTCACATGGAAGACTAAGCTCAAAATGGCATCTGTGCTTCTAAGCTAGCTCAGAGTCTGAAGGACCTGTCAAATTCCTGCCTTCTGATTGGCTCACAGGCCCATAGTGGCTGCTGTAAAGCATATGTCTAATTGCTGTTAAGAACAGCTCAGCTAAGATTCCTGTCCCTATAATAATGTTCAAGAAACAAAATGACAAAATCTGCAATCAGAAAATAATAACACAGTAAAAAAAATGATGTTGTAAAAATTGATGTTAAAAAAGATGTTATATGTGGGAGAAACTTCTTTAGAGTTTAAAACAAGGTGTAATCAACATTGATACACAATACGTAAGAAGCGTATGGACTTGCAGGTATCCAAGCACTTTACGGATTGTGGACACAATGAGAGGGATCTTATATGCATGGTCATTGATCATATACCGATCTCCCGGAGGGGAGATAATAGGGTCCTGTCTCTTAAGAAATGTGAAATCCAGTGGATTTCTCGACTCAATACTCTCAAACCAGTGGGTTTAAATGTAGATTATAAACCTTGGATTTTATCTTAATCTAATCCACACCACTCTAGCATAGAGATAATGTCTAGCATTCGTCTTGTTATGTGGTGCTTTTCTTGTGACAAATTTTTATTTCTTTTTTATCCGCAGTGCAATTATGAATCTTATGGAATCGACAGAACCAGCATGGAACTATACATTATGCCCTATTATGTCCTATGAGGTATAAGTCTCCAAAATTATCCAGCGCTACAAACTACAAGCTATATACATTTTTTAAGCATTTAATGTACAGGGTGGGCCATTTATATGGATACACCTTAATAAAATGGGAATGGTTGGTGATATTAACTTCCTGTTTGTGGCACATTAGTATATGTGAGGGGGGAAACTTTTCAAGATGGGTGGTGACCATGGCGGCCATTTTGAAGTCGGCTATTTTGAATCCAACTTTTGTTTTTTCAATAGGAAGAGGGTCATGTGACACATCGAACTTATTGGGAATTTCACACGAAAAACAATGGTGTGCTTGGTTTTAACGTAACTTTATTCTTTCATGAGTTATATACAAGTTTCTCTTTGTTTACAGCCATTGACATGTCGCCGAGGTTAACACGTGAGGAGCGGATAGAAATTGTGTTGATGTCTGGTGAACGCAGTAACCGGGTTATTGCAGCAGATTTCAATGCAAGACACCCTACGAGACCACCCATCTCCCATGCTACAGTTAGCAAACTGCTTGCTAAGTTTCGTGAAACTGGTTCAGTGTTGGATTTGCCAAAATGTGGACGCATGAAATCTGTGTCTAATGAAGAAACATCAGTGGCTGTCCTAGCTTTATTCAGCAAGAGCCCACAGCGTAGCACTCGCCGCATGTCACTGGAGAGTGGCATTAGTCGAACAATCCTTCGGCGGATATTAGCTACTCACAAATGGCACCCTTACAAACTCCAGCTACTGCAGCATCTCAACGAGGATGACCCAGATCGGCACACTGAATTTGCAGAATGGGCAAAACAAAAATTGGAACAGGACCCTCAGTTTACGCAGAAGATTTTGTTCAGTGATGAGGCAAACTTTTATGTGAATGGTGAAGTTAACAAACAAAACCATCGCTATTGGTCTGACACTAACCCACATTGGATAGATCCCTCCAAGACTGTTGGAACAAAAAAATTTATGGTATGGTGTGGTATATGGGGTACAAAGGTAGTGGGGCCATTCTTCATCAATGGAAACCTCAAGGCCACTGGATATGCGAAATTGCTACATGATGATGTGTTTCCCTCTTTATGCACTGAAGCTGGCACGTTCCCTGAGTTTTTCCAGCAAGATGGGCACCACTACATTATGGGTGTCAGGTCTGAGCATTCCTAGATGAACAGTTTCCTGGAAAGTGGATTTGTCGTCGTGGGCCAGTTGAATGGCCCCCAAGGTCTCCCGATCTGACCCCCTTAGACTTTAATCTTTGGGGTCATCTGTAGGCAATTGTCTATGCTGTGAAGATACGAGATGTGCAGCATCTGAAACTACGGATACTGGAAGCCTGTGCTAGCATTTCTCCTGCGGTGTTGCTATCAGTGTGTGAAGAGTGGGAGAAGAGGGTTGCATTGACAATCCAACACAATGGGCAGCACATTGAACACATTTTATAAGTGGTCAGAAACTTGTAAATAACTCATGAAAGAATAAAGTTACGTTAAAACCAAGCACACCATTGTTTGTTTTTCTTGTGAAATTCCCAATAAGTTTGATGTGTCACATGACCCTCTTCCTATTGAAAAAACAAAAGTTGGATTCAAAATGACCGACTTCAAAATGGCCCCCATGGTCACCACCCATCTTGAAAAGTTTCCCCCCTCACATATACTAATGTGCCACAAACAGGAAGTTAATATCACCAACCATTCCCATTTTATTAAGGTGTATCCATATAAATGGCCCACCCTGTAGTATGTTGTATGTTCCCCTAATATCTTAATTTTTCAAATAACATGGTACTATTCCAAGTGTGGGGATGAGTGAACTGCAAGCTCATCATCTCTATAGGTGGGTTATATGAACACAATACTATCCTCGTGGAAAAGGGGGCTAGTGCAGTTGTATGAATATTGACTGAACTGTCCACGTTTGGAAGGGTGTGTGACGGTTAAGTCGATTTCATATTTACGAACTCACAAGAGTTATCTTAATATGGGGGGTACCGGTATGCCTATCTACCGCCTACTAGGTTGATGCGCATGTGTATCCCTGTTACTATGGGGTACATTGTGATGACAATCATGTTGTCCCTCATGGTATTCTTTAATGATGATGAACTCTCATGTTCCTGGTCCTCTTATATAATACGTTTTACCAATTTAGTTTTAGTAATGGGGTTACATGCGACATCAAAACATTATTACATCAGTACTATACTATTATAAGTATTACTGTAGCGCCGGAGATGTTATGCCCTTTGACCTGTATGTTGGATCACGTGTTACGCCGGAATTGTGATGTGGGCGGACGGCTCTGTTTGTGAGTGCGGACACATTGCGATCATGTGATCGAAGGTCATGTGAGTTGCGGCGGTCCGCCTCCCTTCCTTGGCCTGCATCTCCCACGTCACTGTTCTGCGTCCTGTTAGGCACCTTTGGTGCCGTCCAACAGAGGATTACGTCATGGACATGCGCACTCTTGTGAGTGAGACGCCGCTCCTCCTCCCATGCTGGTTTGTTGCTCTCATCTTTTTCATTTAGTAATTATGTTTATAATCCGTCACATTTTAAAGATACCAATTATGTAATTTGGAAGATTATGGATTTTTTAGCACGTAAATAATGTTTCCAGTTACATATGAATTTTGCACTTTGGAGATCAAGATTGTTTACAGATGTAAATCATGTATATGTAATATGATTATGGATATATACACTTTTGTAACCTATGAATTGTTTTTAGCGCTAATTATACATGTATTGATTAATTAATTGTAACACTCCTTTATATACTGGTTTGGCACTATTGTTTTGTATCACTGCTTGAAAAAGATTCCATGGAGTGAACCGAAACGTCGCATTTTTGTGAATAAAGCACATATCACTTTAATGGATGTGCCGCGGTACTCTTATTTTTATTGATGCATGGGTGGTAGGATCACCGCCCCAACCGCTGGCATTCCGTTTATACGTTGGTTTGGTGGTGCTGCCCAGAAGTTTTTGTTTTACAGTAGAAAAAAGGATATGTGTAGCTATCTGGTTTTAACTAGATGAAAAAAAAAATAGCAATGACAAATTGACAGTGATGTACTGTATATGGCTAAAGATAAAGACATTGTAGACAAAGATAATAAACAGTCGCTTTATAAATAGTGTTGAGCGGGAGGTGCCATATTCGATTTCGCCGAAATTCGTGAATATTCGCTACAATATTCGTCTCATATTCATTGAATATTCGTCATTATTCTAGTTATCGCGATTAATATGCGATTTAAATAATCGCGTATTGCGATTTTAACTTAATGCAACTGTCCTATTGGTTTGATATCTAGAATTAGCGAAGATGTCGAATATGACGAATGTATTCGTCATATTCCTCAAAACGAAGATAACAAAATATTCTCCATCTTCGTTTTAGCTCCATATTCATCAACTTCTCTAATTCTAGCAATCAAATAGGAAAGTTGACTATAGAGACAGCTGTGTTTAATTCGCTATGCGATTATATTACTTTGCTTTTTTTAATAAATAGAATAATTATAATAATTATCAAGTATTATAATGATTCTATTTATTTTTAAAAAAAGCAAAGTAATATAATCGCATAGTCTCTATAGTCAACTTTCCTATTTGATTGCTAGAATTAGCGAAGTTGACGAATATGGAGCTAAAACGAAGATGGAGAATATTTTGTTAACTTTGTTTTCAGGAATATGATGAATACATTCATCATATTTGTCATCTTCGCTAATTCTACCAAGCCAACCATAGTAAACCAGGTCTAAGTTGAAATCGCAATGCAATTACTTCAAGTTATATTAATCGCATTGCGATTTCAACGTAATTCTCAAATCCGACAGTACATTCTAGTATGGAGGCGTTCCCATGGTGATGGGGACGCTCCATGAGCACAGAAGTCGGCAGAAGCGGCAACGGGCACTGACTGGAGCAGCCAGGAAGCCAGGAATCCTAAGGACAGGTAAGAACTACTTTTGGGAAGTGGGAAAGAAAAAAATATAACAATAAAAAAATAAAAAAAATAAAAGAATATTCGAAATAGCGAATTTATAGCACTATATTCGAAATATTCGCGAATTTGCGAAGTGCCGATATTCGCTAAAAAAATTCGCTATTCAAATATTCGCGCTCAACACTATTTATAAACACATTGGCGTGTCAAATTTTATTAGAAAATTAAAACATGATCAACAAATTATCTTCTTATGGTGGGAGATGCCTTCTTCTCCATCTTCTCATTTGCAAAATGGTCGCTGACATTTGGGAGATTCGTCCGAATTGAATGGCAAAAAATATTTGGATTCATCTGGAAAATTTATGGAAAATTAAAGAAGAATTTGATTCATGTAGAATCAATTTGCTCATTTCGAGTGGCTTGTGATCTACTGTAGAATGAAAAAAGGAGAAAGATCGGTAGTAGCCACAAATCTCCAGATTGGTATTACATTTTAAATGGGAGTATATTACTATATTACAATGTTATTTATTATTGCCTTGTTATTCTATTGAAAAGAGTTAATCCCCAAAAACCCTTTAAAACGGGAAAACTCCTATAACGAGAACATGTCATAAAGTAAGTTTAATTATATCCAATGTATTTCCTGACTGGATCATACATTTATTAGTTTCTCCCAGACTCTACCAGCCCATGCTCTTGGCACAAGCTAAACTCTTCTTTCAATATGAAATCTGACCTTCACACGAGGTCCTCTGCTAAATGATGGGTGACATCTATTTAATATGCTGCATGCCATACTGAAATGCTGATGCGTACATACATTTTCTGAATGTTAGTAGAGAGCAATACAGTTTTGATGGGCTAGGATCTATTAACCATGCTTATAGAAAGGGCATATTTAAAGTGAATGTTTAATTAATAACATAGACTAGAACTTTGCAAATTCTTTACAAGCCATAGCCATAAATCCTATGTGTTCCTCTCTATTGCTAGCGATCTCATTAAGTTCATTCATTGTGAAGCCCAAATTCTATTTAAGGATATATTTCAATGGGATCCAGAAAGTGATACAAGACAACCTGTTATAAAGACAAAGGAGGACATAGACTCATAAAAAGGTTGTTGAAGCTATAATTTGTTCCCTGGGGTGAAACACTGAGGATACGAAAACAAAGCCAGGAGCGAATGACCTTTTCTCAGCTGTAGTCCACCTGCTCTTGTTTCGGAGCTGCACATAACCAATCTGCTCTTTGCTCTAGGCATTTTATTTAAACAGGATTTGCACTTTTAAATCACTTATGCTGAAATCAGTTTTTAGATTATGAACTTTGACTGAATAAGAGAAATAAAGGCTGTTAGACGCAATATTCAAAGCTGCTAGATTTTTGTAATATATATGATACAGAATAAAATCAGTTATTTCTTACATCATGATATAGAACCATAAAAAAACTGTGGAAAAACATCTGCTGGAAATTTGATGGCAAGCACCTATTTCTATTTCAGTAATATGTTTTCTGACATTGCTTTTGATTCCTCCCCCCAACTAATTTTAGATTGTGCCCCCTTGTTCTCACGTGCCGTTCCATATAAAAAAAAAAAAAAGAAAATCCCTTCTGAACCCTCTTTAACTTATTTAAAGGTTTTCATTAGTGTTAAGCGAAGTGAAGCATTCAAAGCGGAATTTGGTCCAAAGTTTATGAAAACTTGGATTCTAAACTTATCCGAATTCCCTTGCACTTTGTGGTAATGCATCAGTCTAATTAAAATGGCGGCTGCACGTATTAGAAAGTGAAAGTAAGCGTAAAGGAGACAAGCTGGGGAACCCAATATCACCCATAATTCCGTGCAGTTTGCCAATCGGCAGGTAGCCATCCCCTGTGATGTCACAGCTCTAGAAAAGCCTCATCCCTTGTCCTGTGAGCTGAGCATAGGGAAAGATGTGGCAATCGCTCATGCGCTAGGGACAGTGTTGCTGTTTTAAAGAACAATATTGGAGAGAGAGAGTGTAGGGAGATTGTAGGGAGAGTGCACTGACATTCATAGTTAATCTGTTCTATTAGGTATACAGTTACTGTGCCTCATTTTTAAAAGCAAGTGTAATACAGAATATAACAGTATGCATTACTCTAAAATGGACCAACATTCATAGTTAATCCGTTCTGTTAGTGATAGCGTTGTTGCACACTATAGTTGCCTGGGCCCTCCAAAGGAACAGACAGTGGCAAAAGTGATGCTGTTGCCAGCACAAGTAGCAGCAGAAGAAGGGGGCGGTTGCCGCAGTAACAGGCCAGAGCTGCCACTGTCATCCAGCAACCAACAATCCAGATGTACTGGAATGGTTGACTCGCTCTTCACAATCATCTTAAGTGACAACAATTACACACAGCCAGCAATCAGTGGGTTTCTCTGACACCACGCTTAGTTGGCATGGCACAAGAACTGCCTCTATGCCGTCATCTGTCCTTAACCTGACTCTTGCTTTTGCTGCATCTTCTGCTAGCAGGCTCTGCTCAGCTTTTCAGCTACCATGAGCTTTGTGAGGACAGTCAGCAGTTACAGGCCAGCCCAGACTTGGAGGAGAGGTCTGCTGCGGACTCCTTTAGGCGTGCAACTACCGATGATAACAGTCGAGTAGGAGCACATGTTGCAAAAAGTCAGGGACATGTACATGTACAAGACGATGATGTAGCTGATCACTTGTGGGAGCCGGGTGAAAAGGGGGCCTCGTCATAATTAGGTGGCGAGGGTGGCAACATGCCCATGAGACAGCAGGGTGGAAACAGCTGGTGATCTGGAGACAAACACGGGAGGGGTACACCATTTGCTACTCGAGAGACTATCTGTGAGGAACACAAATAAATACAAAAAGAAAACCATGTGTGGCCCTATGCCAAGACTTCAAATAGTGTCCCAATAAATATTTTTGGCTAAGCAAGGGGACAACTACACAAATAACCCGGTACAAGCTCCCAGACATAGAACCAGACATAAACAAAAAAATGGAGCTCACAAGGTACCCATATAAAATATAATATTCTATTGAATTAATCTTCACATATAAAAGGATGTTGATGTTAAAAAGGAAAAAGTGACAGAAGATAACACCATCCTGGTAGCACACACAATGCAGGGGTATATAGTATGTGTACAATTATGTAAATACATACGGTATTAAGACATGATGCAGCAAATATAGTGATCTATAGTTGCATAAACAATCATTATACATAAATGAAGAATACTGGCAACCAAAGCATCAAAAGACAATCACCTCTCATTATATTGACCAGAATCTCTACATGCTGCATAAAAAAAAACTCACCTAAGCGTGCGTGCAAACCAGGATGGCGTTACCCCGATGTGCGTTTTGGCATGCCTTCGTTCGGATGAATGCACACCAAAATGTGTGTCAGGGTAACGCCATCCTGGTTTGCACGCACCCTTAGGTGAGTTTTTTTTTATGCAGCATGTAGAGATTCTGATCAATATAATGAGTGTCTGAGTGTAAGCTACAGGGAGAAAGTCACCATCCCTCCCACCTCTGCAGCTGACAAAAGTTGATTTTTACCTTCATTTTTTCAATCCCTGTCAGCTGAGTGGAGGGGTCGTGGCCTAACTAGAATAGGGCGTAGCTTACCAGGACCTAGAAGTTGATTTTTAACCAAATTTTTTCAACATCAGTCAGCTGAGGAGTGGGAGGGGGCTTTGCCTAACCGGATGGGGGCAGACAGTAGCACTATTCTGTCTGAGTGTGAGCTGCAGGGAGAAAATCACCCTCCCTCCCACGCCTGTAGCTGACAGAAGTTAATTTTTACCTTGATTTTTTTAATCTCAGTCGGCTGAGGAGTGGGAGGGGGCGTGGCCTAACTGGATCAGGGGCGTGTCCTTTTGAACAGCTCACTCTAAGACAGCAGCACGGTGCTGTCTGAGTGTAAGCAGCAGGGAGAAAGTCACCCTCCCTCCCACCCCTGCAGCTGACAGAAGTTGAGTTTTACCTTAATTTTTTCAATCCCCTTGGGCTCAGGAGTGGGAGGGGAGTGACTTAACCAGATCAGGGGCGCGGCTTAGCGGGACCTGGGGGCGGGGTTTTAAGTATTTTGAGGGTGGGCACATTGTGGCAAGGGGCGTGTCTGGGCTCCTTCCTGCAAGAGTGACGCCCCTCTGGGCACCTTAAAACATCTATTGCTGGAACAAAGGCACATCTGAAAATAAGGTACTAAGTGCTATTATGCCATGGCTTTACTTTAATAGCAATTATGCTGGTGACAGTTTACTTTTAAAGCATTCCTACAGCGGTGAAGATAAATAACTGGGTTGTTATGTAAACCTGGAGTAAAACTGTGTATGTGGAGATTGGAGAACCTATGAGCTTCTATTAGCAGATAAGGGTCATGTAACCAAGCTTCTATTGGCTAATGCATTTTTTGTGAATATCTTAGGAGAGATATTCCTAGACAGCTGAGACCTGGTCTAAAACCTTCCCGGACACCTGATGTACCTGTGTGCCAAATTTCTTGATTGTAAATGCGACGGTGCAGATTCCTTTAGCGGACATGCACACATACACTCAGCTTTATATATTAGATCTATGGATGAAAAAACACAAAGATAATGGTTAAATACTTATTAGACTCAAATAACATTAAACAAACATATTTTTGTTGTATTTAAAATAATGGAAACCCATCAAGACACTATGAAAAACACTACAGTTATAGAAAGGAACTAAATCCTATGTTTTCGTTTAACCCTTTGGGTGCCAAGGTGTCCAATCTGAAAATCCATCTACTTTCCAGTTGGGCCAGCTTCTTCCCTATATTTCCTCCTCTTGTTCCTAAATGAATCATATCAATCCCTCTAAATCGTAATGTATTGGGATTCCCTCCATGGAATAACTTAAAATGTTTGGGGATTGTCTTTAGATTGTTGAGATCTTCTTCATCTTGGGCCTTTTCAATGTCCCTCACATGCTCTCTGAGTCTTTTTCTTAGTTCCTTGTGGTGAGTTCTATGTATATCTCGTCGCAAGGGAAGGTGGCGTAATATACTATCCCCGTTGAAGAGCAGGATATGTATTCCCTGATTTGGTAAGTTCTCTTCATTTGGGTGTCCATGAAATTGTTTGTTTTTTCCATATTTCTACAGGTCTTACAGGATCCACACGGATATGAACCTCCTCTTCCAATTCTGCCCCCCTCCCCAACATCAGGTATATAGTGACTACGGACTAGAATGTCCTTGAGGTTTTTTCTTGCAGTGATCAATGGTCTATTTGTAATGAATCACTTCATCTTGACATCTGTTTGTAATACTTCCCAGTGTTTATTCAATATTTCATTTATCTGTCCCCACTGTCTATTATAGTTGGTAATGAACCTAGGTTCCTGACTATTATCCTTTACAGTCTTTGTATCTGGATGTAGTAATTTTTCCCTTGTTCTTTGTTTAACTAGATACATTTCTTTATTAATTTGTCTGTTGCTATATCCCCTTCAAAACCATGGATTGTTTTTGATATTGCCTTTCTTCTGAAAAGATTATTTTTAATCGCAGGAACTGACCATTGAGAATTCCATTGATGGTTGACCTTGGATGAGCCGAATCTGCATGCAGGATTGCGTTCACTGCCGTTTGTTTCCTGTAGATGTCAGTCTCCAATTTTCCTCCTTCTCCAATTGTAATTCTGAGTTCCAGGAAACCAACTTCTCTTACTGCCTGAAAAGTAAGTTTGATGTTAAGATTATTTTTATTTAACTCCTTTATGAATTTATTGAGATCTTCAAGTGATCCTTCCCATATGAATAGTATATCATCGATATAGCGTATCCAATTATGTACCTTTTCTATACCGACAGTATTGCCCTCTTGAAAGATCATTCTTTCCCACTCTCCTAGGAATAAATTTGCGTAAGACGGGGCACAAGTGGCCCCCATTGCCACTCCTTGAATTTCCAGATTTTCTGTGTTGATATTTCCTTCTCCCATATTTAGAAGGAATTATTAATATCCTCCTCAAATTTTTTTATGTTTTCCACTGTTAGATCTCTCTTCATTTGTTTCTGTAATACATGAATCTCCTCCTCTAGACTTCTTAGTTTTCTATTATTAGCTTTCATGATAATGTCTATGAATTCAAAGGAACATTTAGTGGCTATTCCCTCCCATTTTTCTCTCAGATCTGGATCATCCAATCCAAAGTTGGGTAATTTCTGAATCCTAAGCCCTCTAGGAACGATCTTTTTATTTTTATAATTGTCAAGGGACGCTTTATTCCACCACACCTTTATCTTCTTATGACATAAAATGTTATATTTTCTTTGTATTTCCTTAATCTGTACCGTACTGTCATTTAAAACCAAATTAGATTCTCTACTGAATATGTTGTCCGCCTGTACGAGCCATGCCTTTTCTCTGGCCCCCATATCCATATCGCAGACCGTTGATCTGTTATAAAACAGCAAGTCAACAATTAATACCACACAACTAGGTCTAAATTAGTTATAACGATGGTTACTGGGATACTCAATTACTATTATATACACACCAAAAAAAATTAATAAACTTAATTCCCAAAAATGTAAAATTAAATATTTATTCAATAACAAGATTAAAGGACATAGTCATACTAAATATATAATCGTTACCAACATACGCAGAGACATCCAATTAATAGCACCACCTGACCTTAAATGTCTTACTGGTTGCATATAAATAGTGAAAAGACACTGCATGAAGGACTAGACCGGTGAAAACTAACATAGTGAGCACGGAAATACATCCTCTCTAATCAATATATGCATCCACTAGTCTAGATTTATTCCTAAATACAGTGACAAAAATGTAACAAAAATGCAAGAACTTCTTGTATTATTGAAAGACAGATCATACCGGGATAGTGGCAGGGCTTGGTGGTAGCTTGCTCCTCGACACGTGTTTCCCCGTCTCGCTTCCTCAGGAGGAGTGGTTTTTAATGGGGGAACATATCCAGTTTTTAAAGGGAGATTCATCCTATGGAGGGCCGTGCCGGGAGTCATGTGATATAGCAGGTGATTCATGGTCACAATTTGCGGCGCATGACAAATCAAATATGGCCACGTCACTACCGCTTCCGTCATTCCCCTGAGTCGCATGCAGGAGAGGGAAATCCTACATCAGTTACCGCGAGTATTGGCATTCGCGGTGCGTGATCTCCTTAGAGACTGAGGGAAACATGCGGGCTGCGAGACAGTCATGCGCACTGGACCATAATCGAAGCGGGACGCAGGTAATGCTCTAAAGTTATGCTAAAATAAGTGAGGGAACAGGGGAGAGAAACGGAATTATGAGTGAAATATATCTATTAGCTAACCACCTAATTAATTTTATGGAATGTAGTAAAGTGCCTAGGTGCCTATTAATCAATTCATATCACAATATAATATATAAATAAAATATATTTATTATCTAACCGCAAAATTAATAATCTAAAGTGCTGATTAATCAATAATATGAAATAAAGTACCTGAAGTGCCTATTCATCAATTTATATCACAATAAAAAGAAAATATCTAAAATAAGTGCTACGTATCTTAATTACAATCGCAAATCATCATAATATTACGATCACATTCATAAAGTGCTACTTAGTGCTGCTAAAAATGTATAATTTATGACAAGTGAGAATTTACACCACAATAAACACAAATTGTTAATATTAGCACTATAAAAAGTACATAATTACAGTGTTTATACCACTTCTATGAGAAAATTAGGTTAAAAGAATATCATTATGCAACCCCAGTCCCATTGTTGTTCCCTGTCAAATATCTAATGACATCCTAATTCTTTTAGGACTTCCCTTGCTGCTTCAATGAAAAAGTTATTCAGTGCTGGAACATTTGGCTCCTCCACACGTCCCTTATATAAATTATCTATGGATGAAAAAACACAAAGATAATGGTTAAATACTTATTAGACTCAAATAACATTAAAAAAACATATTTTTATTGTATTTAAAATAATGGAAACCCATCAAGACACTATGAAAAACACTACAGTTATAGAAAGGAACTAAATCCTATGTTTTCGTTTAACCCTTTGGGTGCCAAGGTGTCCAATCTGAAAATCCATCTACTTTCCAGTTGGGCCAGCTTCTTCCCTATATTTCCTCCTCTTGTTCCTAAATGAATCATATCAATCCCTCTAAATCGTAATGTATTGGGATTCCCTCCATGGAATAACTAAAAATGTTTGGGGATTGTCTTTAGATTGTTGAGATCTTCTTCATCTTGGGCCTTTTCAATGTCCCTCACATGCTCTCTGAGTCTTTTTCTTAGTTCCTTGTGGTGAGTTCTATGTATATCTTGTTGCAAGGGCAGGTGGCATAATATATTACCCCCATTGAAGAGCAGGATATGTATTCCCTGATTTGTTAAGTTCTCTTCTTTTGGGTGTCGATGAAATTGTTTGTGTTTTCCATATTTCTACAGGTCTTACAGGATCCACACGGATATGAACCTCCTCTTCCAACTTTGCCTTCCTCCCCAACATCAGGTATATAGTGACTATGGACTAGAATGTCATTGAGGTTTTTTGATCTTCTTGCAGTGATCAATGGTCTATCTGTAATGAATCACTTCATCTTGACATCTGTTTGTAATACTTCCCAGTGTTTATTCAATATTTCATTTATCTGTCCCCACTGTCTATTATAGTTGGTAATGAAAAAGACACAAATGCAATGGCACTCTGCAACAGCATTCTGCCCTGCCTCTATGCTGGATGAGGCATTGGTGTACATTTTGGCCAAAGCGTAATAAGCCACTCACCACATCAAGGTCGCCTCTATGGAGTGGTCCCTAACACTAGTTCCTACCTGTTTGTGGGCCATGACAGCCACACAAAGTCCAGGGAATGCAGGTGCAGCATGCACGCCAAGCACACTCTGCTTTTAACCCCGTCCGGTGCCATTACAGCTTTCATCGGATCCAGGGATGCAAGTACCAACATGCATGCTGAGCCCACTATATACTTCTCCTGGAGCCAAATGGCTACTGGTAGGTGCTATATATGCAGACTCAGTTTTATACTGACTTTAAAACCAGCCTCCAGGACAGATTGACTGGTCAGATTGACTGCATGTTGGTACTTGCATCCTTGGATCCGATGAAAGCTGTAATGGCACCGGACGGGGTTAAAAGCAGAGTGTGCTTGGCGTGCATGCTGCACCTGCATTCCCTGGACTTTGTGTGGCTGTCATGGCCCACAAACAGGTAGGAACTAGTGTTAGGGACCACTCCATAGAGGCCACCTTGACGTGGTGAGTGGCTTATTACGCTTTGGCCAAAATGTACACCAATGCCTCATCCAGCATAGAGGCAGGGCAGAATGCTGGTTGCAGAGTGCTATTGCATTTGTGTCTTTTTCTTTGTATATGTATTTCGCCATAGTAATGTGCACCTACATATAGGGTTGTGCTGATTGAATCCCCCACATTTTTTCTTTGTAGTATATATTGGAGGCGTGGTGATCTCCATGCAGTCATGCACACCTGACCAGTCAATCTGTCCTGGAGGCTGGTTTTAAAGTCAGGTAGGAACTAGTCTTAGGGACCACTCCATTGAGGCGACCTTGACGTGGTGAGTGGCTTATTACGCTTTGGCCAAAATGTACAGCAATGCCTCATCCAGCATAGAGGCAGGGCAGAGTGCTGGTTGCAGAGTGCCATTGCATTTGTGTCTTTTTCTTTGTATATGTATTTCGTCATAGCAATGTGCACCTACATACAGTGGCGGAAATAATTATTTGACCCCTCACTGATTTTGTAAGTTTGTCCAATGACAAAGAAATGAAAAGTCTCAGAACAGTATCATTTCAATGGTAGGTTTATTGTAACAGTGGCAGATAGCACATCAAAAGGAAAATCGAAAAAATAACTTTAAATAAAAGATAGCAACTGATTTGCATTTCATTGAGTGAAATAAGTATTTGAACCCCTACCAACCATTAAGAGTTCTGGCTCCCACAGAGTGGTTAGACACTTCTACTCAATTAGTCACCCTCATTAAGGACACCTGTCTTAACTAGTCACCTGTATAAAAGACACCTGTCCACAGAATCAATCAATCAAGCAGACTCCAAACTCTCCAACATGGGAAAGACCAAAGAGCTGTCCAAGGATGTCAGAGACAAAATTGTAGACCTGCACAAGGCTGGAATGGGCTACAAAACCATTAGCAAGAAGCTGGGAGAGAAGGTGACAACTGTTGGTGCGATTGTTCGAAAATGGAAGGAGCACAAAATGACCATCAATCGACCTCGCTCTGGGGCTCCACGCAAGATCTCACCTCGTGGGGTGTCAATGGTTCTGAGAAAGGTGAAAAAGCATCCTAGAACTACACGGGAGGAGTTAGTTAATGACCTCAAATTAGCAGGGACCACAGTCACCAAGAAAACCATTGGAAACACATTACACCGCAATGGATTAAAATCCTGCAGGGCTCGCAAGGTCCCCCTGCTCAGGAAGGCACATGTGCAGGCCCGTCTGAAGTTTGCCAATGAACACCTGAATGATTCAGAGAGTGACTGGGAGAAGGTGCTGTGGTCTGATGAGACCAAAATAGAGCTCTTTGGCATTAACTCAACTCGCTGTGTTTGGAGGAAGAAAAATGCTGCCTATGACCCCCAAAACACCGTCCCCACCGTCAAGCATGGGGGTGGAAACATTTTGCTTTGGGGGTGTTTTTCTGCTAAGGGCACAGGACAACTTATTCGCATAAACGGGAAAATGGACGGAGCCATGTATCGTGAAATCCTGAGCGACAACCTCCTTCCCTCTGCCAGGAAACTGAAAATGGGTCGTGGATGGGTGTTCCAGCACGACAATGACCCAAAACATACAGCAAAGGCAACAAAGGAGTGGCTCAAGAAGAAGCACATTAAGGTCATGGAGTGGCCTAGTCAGTCTCCGGACCTTAATCCAATCGAAAACCTATGGAGGGAGCTCAAGCTCAGAGTTGCACAGAGACAGCCTCGAAACCTTAGGGATTTAGAGATGATCTGCAAAGAGGAGTGGAGCAACATTCCTCCTAAAATGTGCGCAAACTTGGTCATCAATTACAAGAAACGTTTGACCTCTGTGCTTGCAAACAAGGGTTTTTCCACCAAGTATTAAGTCTTTTTTTGTTAGAGGGTTCAAATACTTTCACTCAATGAAATGCAAATCAGTTGCTATCTTTTATTTAAAGTTATTTTTTCGATTTTCCTTTTGATGTGCTATCTGCCACTGTTACAATAAACCTACCATTGAAATGATACTGTTCTGAGACTTTTCATTTCTTTGTCATTGGACAAACTTACAAAATCAGTGAGGGGTCAAATAATTATTTCCGCCACTGTATAGTTGGTAATGAACCTAGGTTCCTGACTATTATCCTTTACAGTCTTTGTATTTGGATGTAGTAATTTTTCCCTTGTTCTTTGTTTACCTAGATACATTCGTTTATTAATTTGTCTGTTGCTATATCCCCTTCAAAACCATGGATTATTTTTGATATTGCCTTTCTTCTGAACAGATTCTTTTTAATCGCATTATTTAACTCCTTTATGAATTTATTGAGATCTTCAAGTAATCCTTCCCATATAAATAGTATATCATCGATATAGCGTATCCAATTATGTACCTTTTCTATACCGACAGTATTGCCCTCTTGAAAGATCATTCTTTTGCACACTCCTAGGAATAAATTTGTGTAAAACAGGGCACAAGTGGTCCCCATTGCCACTCCTTGAATTTGGAGATAGTATCTATTAGGGTTGAGCGAAACCGAACTGTAAATTTCGGGTTCGTACCGAACTTTAGGATTTTTGGACCCCGGACCCGAAAATTTCCGTAAAAGTTCGGGTTCGGTGTTCGGCGCATTCTTGCCGCTTTTTGAAAGGCTGCACAGCAGCCAATCAACAAGCGTCATACTACTTGCCCCAAGAGGCCATCACAGCCAAGCCTACTAATGGCATGGCTGGGATTGGCCAGAGCAGCATGTGACCCATGCTCTATATAAGCTTGATTCACATAGTGCTGCACGTCACTCTGCTGTTACAAGTGTAGGGAGAGGATGCTGCTGGACTTGTGATTTCAGGGAGAGAATAGGAGAGAATCTAACTCAGTGATCTACAGACAAATAGTTGTGTGGGTGTGTACCCTGCCCTGAGCTCATTGACCAAAAAATTCTAACTTTTAGAATTTTGTTAGTTAGGTGGGTGGCGGCGGCGGCCATTTTATGCATGCTCACTGCATCTGAGCTTTTGGGACATTGCAAATCACCATTTTTTGGTGGCAAACTACAACATCTGGATTAGTCAGTGTGCAATTTAAGGTAGAAATACACCCATCATTTTCTGGGGTTTTAAAAACACACAATTTTTTTCAAAAAACAGTATTCTCCAGATCAACAGGTTTTAAATTCAAGTTTAATATATACAGCTTTTATATTCTGTTAGCAAAGAAAGACTTTTTTGGCAATCTACAACATCTGGATTAGTCAGTGTGCAATTTAAGGTAGAAATACACCCATCATTTTCTGGGGTTTTAAAAACACACAATTTTTTTCAAAAAACAGTATTCTCCAGATCAACAGGTTTTAAATTCAAGTTTAATATATACAGCTTTTATATTCTGTTAGCAAAGAAAGACTTTTTTGGCAATCTACAACATCTGGATTAGTCAGTGTGCAATTTAAGCTAGAAATACACCCATCATTTTCTGGGTTTTGAAAAACACACTTTTTTTTCCAAAAACAGTATTTTCCAGATCTGCAAGCGTTAAATTCAAGTTTAATATATACAGCTTTCATATTCTGTTTCAAATACTTTTTTGGCAATCTATAACATCTGGATCAGGGCCGTTTCTACAGCCGGGCGAGGGGTGCAACCGCACGGGGCGCATGTCTCCAGCAAGAAGAGGGGGGCGCCGTGGCCCGTGGGCATCTATTTACTGGCTGCAGGCTCGGCTGTCCTGTAAGCTGTAAGGGGCAGGGCCTGGCAGCATGTCCGGAACGCCCCAAGACCAGTGCGCTGTGCGGGGTGACGTCATAGGCAGCGCTGCTGCGTGCGTCCATTACTTCAGGCGGGAGCAGAAGAGCGAGGCGGATGCCATTTTCTTAGTCTCTCCAGTCTGTCTGCTCAGTCACTCACTGCACTGGCACAGAATCCTCCAGGATTTCAGCCTCCGGTCCTCCACCAGCAGATTCAGTCAGGAAGTGGCACTAGGCTAGCCCAGGCCCCCCAGCAGGTTAGGTACAGTTAAAGAAGTATTAAGTTAAAAACAGACAGTATGGCAGGCCTATATATAGCTGCATAGTACATGTGCATATATATAATTATGCTCAGTGCTTTTGCTGTATATATAATTATACTCAGTCTCAGATGATACTATAGATAATATACTGAGTATAATTATAATTTATATGTACAGTTACAGCGCTGAGCATAATTGTACATATGTACTATTCATATTCAGCTGTATAAGCCTGCTATATATATAATATGGAAAAACGAACTGCACTCCAAAAAATAAATCAAAAAAAGATCATTTATTGACCCTTCTGGTGCAACGTTTCGGCTCTGAACCTAGAGCCTTTCTCAAGCTTGAGAAAGGCTCTAGGTTCAGAGATGAAACGTTGCACCGCATGGGTCAATAAATGATCTTTTTTTGATTTATTTTTTGGAGTGCAGTTCGTTTTTCCATATTATCTTGGGGCTTATGGTCAGTCCCCATTGAACATTGCACCCGCCTAAGCACTTTTGTCCAGTGCCGCCATTTCTCTTATATATATATATATATATATATATATATATACATACACATGGATGCTGCATAGCTGACACGTATATTGTCAGTAATAAATATATATATATCAGCTATGCAGCATACCCCCTTAAGGACACAGGGTTTTTTCATTTCATTTTTGCGTTTTTGTTTTGCGCTCTATGCCTTCCAAGAGCCATAACTTTTTTATTTTTCCGTTCACATAGCCATATGAGGGCTTATTTTTTGCGGGACAAGTTGTACTTTCCAACGCCATCATTTAATAATGCATACGGTGTAGTGGGAAGCGGGAAAAAAATTCCAAATGGGGTGAAATTGCAAAAAAAAAGCAATTTCACCACAGTTTTACGGGTTTCTAAATTACGACGTTTGATTTGCGATAAAACTGACCATTTAGTTTTATTCTACAGGTCAGTATGAATCCGGCGAAACCCAATATGTATAGCTTTTCTTGCGTTTTGATAGTGAAAAAAAATTCAAAAGTGGGAATTTTTATTTTATTTTTTTGTCGCCATGTTTTGACCGCTATAACGTATTTGTATATAAGTGTATGGCGTTGTATGGGGGCTTATTTTTTGCGGGGCGATCTTAACTTTTAGTTGATACCATTATGGGGTGTGTAGGACTTTTTGATCGCTTTTTATTTAATTTTTTTTGAGGAAATGAAGCGTCCAAAAACGGCAAATCGGCCATTTGGGCGCTTTTTTCCGTTTTTCTGTTTCCGTTTCTGAAATATATTTTTATATTTTTATACTATGGGCGTTTTCACACATTGCGACACCCATCAGTTTCCACTGATCCATCCACATCACTAACCTTGGTTAGTTAGAAAATTGAACATGTTCTATTTTTTTGTGGTGCAAGAGCATGGTGAGAAACCACACAGAAGCACTCCATAGTGCTTCTTTGAGGTTCTGTGCCTCCGTTCTGCACCATATCTTTCATTTGTGATGCGTAGCACAAACTGGTGGGGCTGCAGCATTTTTAACCTGGCCAACAGCAAGCATTCATGGTAGAGCAGCTGGCTCTGTAGCCTGCATTACTAACATAGTGAACAATGGCTTAAAAAACAAAACAAAATTGTTGGTTTTTGTTTATTTGCCACCAAAGAAAGGGAACAAAAAGCATGATGGACCCCAAAATGAAAACTACACGGTGTCACTTAAAAATCAAGCCCTCACACAGCTCCGTTCTATTCTACAAAAGTGAGCTAGGTTACAATACCAGGCAAAGCCCATGGACAAATCTTGGCAAAAACGTGTTCATTTTAGATAATTTCTGATCCTAGTGGAGGCTGCTGGACTGTATAGTTCAGCGGTGGGAGAGAGAGTTGGTGGTAGCTGAAACTCAGTCTGTGGGAAGGAAGCATTTACATATCCACGTGTTCATTCTTGTTCTGTATCAGGAGTGGAAACACAGATCTGCAGTAACCTAAGTACGCCAGCTGGACGGCACATTCTGGACTACGCCAACTGGACGGCACATTCTCAACTACTCCAACTGGACGGCACATTCCGAACTACGCCAACTGGACGGCACATTCCGAACTACGCCAACTGGACGGCACATTCTGAACTACGCCAACTGGACTACAACTTCCCAGTAAGAAAAAAAATCTATTGCACAAAGTGGATTTACACACTGCAACTAGCAGCAGATTGTCAGTAAGGATGGTTCCCTCCTGACAATCTGCTGCTCATTCAGTGTGGAGGTAAAGCTCTGTATTTACACACTTAGTGGAGGCTGCTGGACTGTATAGTTCAGCGGTGGGAGAGAGAGTTGGTGGTAGCTGAAACTCAGTCTGTGGGAAGGAAGCATTTACATATCCACGTGTTCTTTCTTGTTCTGTATCAGGAGTGGAAACACAGATCTGCAGTAACCTAAGTACGCCAGCTGGACGGCACATTCTGGACTACGCCAACTGGACGGCACATTCTCAACTACTCCAACTGGACGGCACATTCCGAACTACGCCAACTGGACGGCACATTCCGAACTACGCCAACTGGACGGCACATTCTGAACTACGCCAACTGGACGGCACATTCCGAACTACGCCAACTGGACTACCACTTCACAGTAAGAAAAAAATCTATTGCACAAAGTGGATTTACACACTGCAACTAGCAGCAGATTGTCAGTAAGGCTGGTTCCTTCCTGACAATCTGCTGCTCATTCAGTGTGGAGATAAAGCTCTGTATTTACACACTTAGTGGAGGCTGCTGGACTGTATAGTTCAGCGGTGGGAGAGAGAGTTGGTGGTGGTAGCTGAAACTCAGTCTGTGGGAAGGAAGCATTTACATATCCACGTGTTCTTTCTTGTTCTGTAACAGGAGTGGAAACACAGATCTGCAGTAACCTAAGTACGCCAACTGGACGGCACATTCTGAACTACGCCAACTGGACGGCACATTCTGAACTACGCCAACTGGACGGCACATTCTGAACTACGCCAACTGGACGGCACATTCTGAACTACGCCAACTGGACGGCACATTCTGAACTACGCCAACTGGACGGCACATTCCGAACTACGCCAACTGGACTACAACTTCACAGTAAGAAAAAAATCTATTGCACAAAGTGGATTTACTGCTCATTCAGTCGACATTGCATTTACACACGACTGTCTCTTCTCCTGATATAAGAACGAGCTATCGCTTTTTCTCTTAAGCCAGCATTGTTCTCTTTAGGCAGACGACTGTATAGACAACACTAGCTGCTGACAACTTTGATTCAGGCGTCCATACCCCTCATCATTTTAAACAGGGATTCATCGCATGATCTGTTGCAACTTTACACTGGCCGATTATCTGGAACAAGCGTTTCGATGAATGCTTGTGGCAGGTGGTTGGCCCAATGTTCAAGCAGTGTAAATACACCTTAGTGTAGCTACAGACACTTTTTAAAGAAATACCTAAAATGTCTGTCCATGAATAGAAACTCCACCGCCCGTACCTATGTGATGAAATATGGATATGATTGTAGGCAGCTCAGTGTTTTCTTATAACACATATTTGTACTAAAACAAAAATAGCAATGCAAATACAATTGTATATAATTAGGCTGCTTACACCCATTCTGTTTTTGGTGAGTGATTGTGAGCCAAAACCAGGAATGAATGTTACACAGAGATAAAGGTATAATAAAAAAAACTTTGCCTCTGTTCTATGTTTTTGACCCACTCCTACTTTTCACTCACAATCACTGATGGAAATTACAGACCAAACACTGATTTTCAGATGTTCAGAAATTGGCATTTTTATTGTTAAAACAAAAGGGCATGTACAACTGTAGTTACCAACACTTTTTGTTTTTTTCAAAAGCAACACAAATGGCCCCACCAAAACTTTCAGGAGCACAAAACAGAAAGAAAAGAAAACAACAAAAATTTGAAGATGAAAAAGCTGCAAAAACAATGGCTATGTTTTTAAAAAAAGATGCAGAATTAGCAAGTACAGATCTACAGTGTACATCAACTGAAGATCTGTCTATTCAGCAAGAATTTACTATAAATGTTCTTTCCCAACACAAAGAAGGTTGTTCTGATGTTTTACAATCTGAAGATGAAACCGTAGACACTGTCATAATACAGCCTACAACATCTACAGAAAGCCCTCAGGTTTCACAGTCTCAAGGCCATACTGAGTGTGCGCAGGAAAGTAGTGAAGAGTCAGACACCCCGGTTGCTGGGAACACTGCCCATTTGGATAGTGTGACCACATATCAAGATGTAGGACTATGGCCAAGGATAATCAACAGTAGATTAAGAGACCTTATTGTACTACAAGGACCACAGCCTCTGCCCCCTGCTAATTTTGTTTACCCAAAAGATCATAATAAGCGGCATTTTTCCGGTTTCTATGGCTTTTTAGTTTTGCCAAACAAGGAGCAGGTGCCTAGGCGATGGGTTCAATATTCTTTGTCTACCGACAGAATTTACTGCTTTTGCTGTAAGTTATTTGACCCCAGTCCAAAATCAAAATTTGGAATGGAAGGCATTAATAAATGGCAGCACATTGGCGAATATCTAACAATGCATGAATCTTCTCCTGCCCATATTTCTAGCCATCAGAAATGGATTCATGCAGAAAACAATCTGAAAAAGGTACAAGGCATTGACAAAAATTTACAAACCCAGATGAATCAAGAAACTAAACGTTGGAGAGATGTTCTTGAAAGAATTATGGCAGTTACACAATTTTTGGCAAGCAACAATTTGCCATTTCGTGGGTCATCAAACAAATTAAATACTCCGAATAATGGCAACTTTCTTGGTCTTATTCAACTTTTGGCTAAATTTGAACCAGTGATGAAAGACCATATACAAAGAATAATGTCTCAGCAAACCTTCGTCCATTACTGTGGTAATGTTATTCAAAATGAAATTATCATTTTAATGGCCTCTCAAATTAAAAACAACATATTACAAAATGTAAAGAAAGCTAAATACTTCTCTGTTATTTTGGATTGCACCCAAGATGTTAGTCATATTGAACAACTATCATATACCCTAAGGTTTTTAGATCTCGCAGGAGAAAAGCTATCAGTAGGTGAACATTTTATTGGTTACCGACCAGCTAATGATACCTCAGGTGAAGGTCTGAGTAATCTTCTCTTTGATGAGATATCAAATTGTGGCCTTGATATGGACAACTGTAGAGGCCAAGGGTATGATAATGGGGCCAATATGATTGGCATTAACAAAGGTGTGCAAACCAGAGTTTTAAGAGAATACCCTCGAGCATTTTTCAATCCATGTGGTTGCCACAGCTTGAATCTTGTAGTGGCAGATGCATCCAAATCATCTGTTAAGTCTGTGAACCTTTTTGGCACTCTGCAAAGGCTTTATAATCTATTTGCTTCTTCGTCTAAAAGATGGTGTATAATAAGTGACCATGTAAAAAATATAACACTTAAGAAAGTGTGTGCCACACGCTGGGAATGCAGAGTTGAAAGCTTGAAAGCTGTCCGTTACCAGTATACTGAGATTTATGAAGCTCTTATAGATTTAGAGGAAAACACTGATGATCCAAAACTTTCATCTGAAGCTAAATCCCTTTCACTTATGCTGCAGGACTTCAGTTTTCTTTTGACAGTTGTTATTTGGTATGATGTGCTATTTCAAGTGAACATAGTCAGCAAGGAAATGCAGTCTAGAGATATGGAACTAACTCGTTGCAACGATTTACTGAAAAATTGTACTCAGTATGTCAGAAGTTATAGGTCCTCAGGCTTGAATTCTGCAAAAATAACTGCATCAGAAATTGCTCTGGATTTGGGCATTGAAGCATGTTTCATTGTGAAGAAAAGGCCAAGTAAAAAGAAAAGAATGTTTGATTATGAAAGTCAGGATGAACCTGTTACAGATCCAGAACAGCATTATAAGGTGTCTGTCTTTTACCCCCTGATCGACAACATGACTGAATCCTTAGAGACCCGTTTTTTACAGTTATCCAGACATAATAAGCAATGGGGTTTTCTATATAATATTTTAGATTTGCCAGTAAAAGACAAACTTCTAGGTCTATGTAAGGACTTGGAGCAAATATTAAGCCACACTGCTGAGGATGGTAGACTGCAGCATGATATAAATGGCATCCAGCTATGTGAAGAGCTACAGCATATCCAACCAACTATAAGCAAAGATTCTATCAGACCACTTGAAGTTTTGCAACACATACAAGATACCCAATGCCATGACCTATTCCCAAATATATGGATTGCAATGAGAATTTTATTAACCATTCCAGTGACAGTTGCAAATTGTGAAAGGAGCTTTAGCAAATTAAAGCTAATAAAAACATACTTGCGTTCTACTATGTCTGAAGACAGGCTATCGGCTCTAGCAATCCTATCTATTGAGAGTGAGATGGCAAAATATACAGATTATTCTGCAGCAATAGATGCCTTTGCAGCAGCTAAGTCAAGAAAAGTGAACTTTGTTTAAAACTAGATATCTTGATGGAAGATCAACATAATGAAGATACCGGTAAGAGACATATCAATTCTATTGGTCTTTGCTGAAGATTGGTCTACGGTAAGCATTTTTACATAGTGTCATCTTTCCTTTATTCACAGGTTCTTGCTTGTTCTGCATCAGAAGTGGAAACACACAGATCTGCAGCAAGTTAACTACACCATCTGGACAGCACCATCTGGACAGCACCATCTGAACTACACCATCTGGACAGCACCATCTGAACTACACCATCTGGACAGCACCATCTGAACTACACCAACTGGACTACAGCTGCACAGTAAGAAAATGTTTTTAGAATAAGTTTTGCTCCAGGCACTTTGTAGATAAAGACCAAAATACCTAAAATGGTTGTCCATGATTACAAACTCCACCACCCTCACCTGTAATGAGATATGGATTTGATTGTAACTCAGTTCCATTCAACAGAACTGAGCTAGGCTGCGATACCAGGCACAGGCCATGGGCAGGCAAAATCTTTTCTGTTCTGTGTATGCTATGCAACATTGGTTAAGTCATTGTTATTTAATGTTTGGGGGGGGGGCGCTTTTTTAATGTCCGCCCTGTTGGTAAAATAACCTAGAAACTGCCCTGATCTGGATTAGTCAGTGTGCAATTTAAAGTAGAAATACACAGCATCATTTTCTGGGGTTTTAAAAACAGATGTTGCTGTATAAATTTATTGCAAATTCTCTATGTAAATGTCTGATTCTATGTCGCACTGTGTATGTACACAATTTGATGTAATTCATATGTCTAAGATGATGACATCTTTCATTCTTCTTACAATAAAATATTTTACAAACTAAACTAAAAAACAGTATTTTCCAGATCTGTAAGTGATAAATTCAAGTTTAATATAAACAGTTTTCATATTCTGTTAGCAAAAAAAGAATTTTTTGGGCAATCTACAACATCTGTATTAGTCAGTGTGCAATTTAAGGTAGAAATACACCCATTATTTTCTGGGGTTTGAAAAACACACTTTTTTTTTATTTTTAAAAACAGTATTTTCCAGATCTGCAAGTGTTAAATTCAAGTCTAATATATACAGCTTTCATATTCTGTTAGCAAAAAAATATACTTTTTTGGCAATCTACAACATCTGTATTAGTCATTATGCAATTTAAGGTAGAAATACACCCATCATTTTCTGGGGTTTGAAAAACACACTCTTTTGACAAAAAACACTATTTTCAGGCCTTACAGCATCAGCAAGTGTGAAATTACAGGCTTATATACTGCTGTCAAATTCAGTTTTTAAACAAACACTCATTTGGGCACAAAAAATTAAGTTTGCAGCCTTTGATGCAGATGTTATTGTGAGATACACCCTTAATAAATTTGGGTTACATTCAGAGATTTTAAATACCGCCATTTTTGGTCTTGCCCGAAACTGACGAAATTGAAAGGTGATATAGGTATACTAGTTAATATGATCACAGGTAAAACCCTTACTATCACCCCAGAACTGGTATTGCTGAATCTGGGAATAGACTCTATGGATTAATCTGTGCAGTTCCCCTTGATACACATCTTTATTGCATATAGAACGTTGATAGCAAAAAACTGGAAAACAGAAACAATACCAATTACTAAAAATATTATACAGATGGTGTCAAGAAGCTGTATCAATGAAAAATCGTATGCAATATGTATGGACAGGTATACCATTATGCAACAAAAATGGGAAGCATGGCTAAAGTACTTCCCTAAGTAAGGAGGGAGTCGGATGTGTGAAAGGAGCCGGTCAACCGAAAAGTCAGACAACATAAGAGAAAACATAAATATAATAAAGATTGTAATGCATAAAATCAATTTAGTATTGCCAGAAAAGATTAGTGATACATGTAATTAAAGATATGTTCTCAATGTATATGTAATAAAGATTCACTTTTCTTTATTCATTTAATGTTAAAGTTAACAAAGATTTAAGAAGGCACTTTTGTGTACATGTTTATTTTATTTTACTGCAATTTATTCTGATACATTCAATTATATCTGATACATTCAATTATATTTGAAACGTAGATTATGTGTTCCCACCTCATGTGATATGAAGTAATATTACATGTGAAAAATTAAATTTTTCTGTATGTTATATTGAAATTTCTTTGAAAATTCTAATAAAAAATTATTTTGTTCTAAATACCGCCATTTGGTGCACCAATATTAAATTCAGGCCTACACTGGTTCAGGCCCTGTGAGATACCCCCTCTACATACAGGGGTTTGAATTAGGCATTTGAAATTCAACCATTTGAAATACAGCCATTTTTGCAAAGATATATTTACTGCAGGCCTACAGAGGTTCAGGCCCTCTGAGATACTACCTCTACATACAGGGGTTTGAATTAGGCATTTGAAATACAGCTATTTGAAATACAGCCTTTTTGTCCAAGATATATTTACTGCAGGCCTACAGAGGTTCAGGGCCTCTGAGATACTACCTCTACATACAGGGGTTTAAATTAGGCATTTGAAATACAGCCATTTGAAATACAGCCATTTTGTGCAAAGATATATTTACTGCAGGCCTACAGAGGTTCAGGCCCTCTGAGATACTACCTCTACATACAGGGGTTTGAATAAGGTATTTGAAATATAGCCATTTGAAATACAGCCATTTAGTGCAAAGATATATTTACTGCAGGCCTACAGAGGTTGAGGCCCTGTGAGATACCACCTCTACATACAGGGGTTTGAATTAGGCATTTGAAATACAGCCATTTGAAATACAGCCATTTTGTGAAAGATATATTTACTGCAGGCCTACAGAGGTTCAGGCCCTCTGAGATACTACCTCTACATACAGCCATTTGAAATACAGCCATTTTGTGCAAAATTATATTTACATCAGTCCTACAGAGGTTCAGGCCATAGGCGTGCGCAGCCTATTGCATTAGGGTGTGCACCCTAAAGCACAAACACAGACGCAGCGCACGCACCTGTGTATATATATATATATATATATTATATACACATATATATACACAAATACACTCTGTATACATACAGACCTGCACTATCAATATAATGAAGGGAGAAGAAATCATTTTTAAACTTACCGTATTTTTCGCCCTATAAGACGCTCTATTCGCCCTATAAGGTTTTAGAGAGGGACAATAAGAAAAAAAAAATCATTACACCTCAGGTCAGACCACCAATCAGACCCCCAATGTCAATAAGACCCCAATAAGACCTCAGATCAGACCCCAATGTGAATGACCCCCAATCAGACCTCAGATAAGAGCCCCAGTGCCTCATATCAGCCCTCAGTGCCTCATATCAATCCCCCGTGCCCCATATAAAATTAAAAAAACAAACACTTTCCTGCTCCGGACGCTGCTGCTCCTCACCGCTCGGTAATCCTCTTGTACAGTATGCTGTGTGGGCACGCACAGTGTGAGGTCACAGCGCGGCCTCACACTGTGCGCAGCCTTCACAGTGGAGCGCATGAGGACCAGGAAGAGGTGAGTATAGCGCTTCCTGGCCCTCTGGTACTAATAACTTGATTAGTATTCGCCCCATAAGACGCAGGGGCATTTTCCCCCCACTTTTGGGGGAAAAAATGCATCTTATGGGGCGAAAAAGTGCAGCATGGGGGTGACAGAACCAGTGTTTCCTCTAAGCCTTGGCAGCTGCGGAGCGGGATCGGCTCAGAGCTGGGCACAGCGCCATCAAAGGTGGGCGATAGGAAAACCTAAGATAATTGTCACATCAAAGAGCATAAAAACCACTGTGCCATCCCGTACAATACAGTATAACCCCTGCACCATCCCGTACAATATACAGTATAACCCCTGCACCATCCTGTACAATACAGTATAACCCCTGCACTATCCCGTACAATATACAGTGTAACCCCTGCACCATCCCGTACAATATACAGTATAACCCCTGCACCATCCCGTACAATATACAGTATAACCCCTGCACCATCCCGTACAATATACAGTATAAGCCCTGCACCATCCCGTACAATATACAGTATAACCCCTGCACCATCCCGTACAATATACAGTGTAACGCCTGCACCATCCCGTACAATATACAGTATAACCCCTGCACCATCCCGTACAATATACAGTATAAGCCCTGCACCATCCCGTACAATATACAGTATAACCCCTGCACCATCCCGTACAATATACAGTGTAACCCCTGCACCATCCCGTACAATATACAGTATAACCCCTGCACCATCCCGTACAATATACAGTATAAGCCCTGCACCATCCCGTACAATATACAGTATAACCCCTGCACCATCCCGTACAATATACAGTATAACCCCTGCACCATCCCGTACAATATACAGTGTAACCCCTGCACCATCCCGTACAATACAGTATATAACCCCTGCAGCATCCAGTACAATATACAGTATAACCCCTGCACCATCCCGTACAATACAGTATATAACCCCTGCACCATCCCGTACAATATACAGTATAACCCCTGCACCATCCCGTACAATATACAGTATAACCCCTGCACCATCCCGTACAATATACAGTGTAACCCCTGCACCATCCCGTACAATATACAGTGTAACCCCTGCACCATCCCGTACAATACAGTATATAACCCCTGCACCATCCCGTACAATATACAGTATAAGCCCTGCACCATCCCGTACAATACAGTATATAACCCCTGCACCATCCCGTACAATATACAGTATAACCCCTGCACCATCCCGTACAATATACAGTATAACCCCTGCACCATCCCGTACAATATACAGTGTAACCCCTGCACCATCCCGTACAATATACAGTATAACCCCTGCACCATCCCGTACAATATACAGTATAACCCCTGCACCATCCCGTACAATATACAGTGTAACCCCTGCACCATCCCGTACAATACAGTATATAACCCCTGCAGCATCCAGTACAATATACAGTATAACCCCTGCACCATCCCGTACAATATACAGTATAAGCCCTGCACCATCCCGTACAATACAGTATATAACCCCTGCAGCATCCCGTACAATATACAGTATAGTCCTCTCTGTTATCACTGGACATTGCTCTCCATATAAAACCATACGGGGGAAAAAATCTCATTGATCCAGAGAACTTACATAGAAAAACTAATAACCAAGAGGCTAAACAAAACCCTGTTTCTGACCCTTATGTTAAAACATAACTTTCATTTGATTGCTCTAATACCTAAAGGAAAAACATTTTTTTTAAAAAAGCTGCTGTTTCTCTAGATGACATTATGTTGATAGTAGTGGAAATAGAGTCTCAAGGGTCTATAAAAGCAGCTACACTATTTTTGCAAACCTTTGAGACTCTATTAATACTACTATCAACAAAAGGTCATCTAAAGAAACAGTAGGTTTAAAAAAAAAAAATCCTTTAGGTGTTAAAACATAACTTTCATTAGATTGCTCTAACACCTAAACGGAAAAAAAAAAAGAATTAAAAAAACCTGCTTTTTCTCTAGATGACCTTATGTTAATAGTAGTGTTAATAGAGTCTCAAAGGTCTGTAAAAATAGTGTAGCTGCTTTTATAGACCCCTGAGACTCTATTACCACTACTGTAATGTCATCTAGAGAAACAGCAGCTTTTTTAAAATGATTTTTTTCCATTAGGTATCAGAGCAATCAAATGAAAGTTATGTTTTAACATAAGGGTCAGAAGCAGTTTTTTTTAGCCTCTGTCTTGGCTATTAGTTTTTCAATTCATAAAGCTCCACATGGAGCTCCCACCCAGCAGTAGATAGAAGCCTGCAGGACACTTCACATGGGCACTTTACCTGGGCACATGGGGGTGGCTCCCTTCCTATGCTGTCCCTGGCACTTCATCAGCAGCAGGGGAGGCGCGCTTCCTGTATTCATAATAACTGAAAAGGAAGCTACTGCTGCTGTGTTCAGCTCCCGAGAGAAGGGGATGTGAGAGGATCAGCCAATGGCACGGCAGCCAGCTGATACTGGCCAATCAGCAGCCTCCTCCCTTATAACAGAGCTCTGTAATGTACAGAGCTCTGTTATTGGAGATTTCAGGCATCAGCTGTATTGCTCTGCTGCCTGCAGTGCCGCACATTGTAAACCTCAAGTCGGCTTGATTAGGGTGTGCCCAGGCACACCCGGCACACCCCGTGCGCACGCCTATGGTTCAGGCCCTCTGAGATACTACCTCTACATACAGGGGTTTGAATTAGGCATTTGAAATACAGCCATTTAAAATACAGCCTTTTTGTGCAAAGATATATTTACTTCAGGCCTACAGAGGTTCAGGCCCTGTGAGATAATACTTCTACATACAGGGGTTTGAATTAGGCATTTGAAATGCAGCCATTTGAAATAAAGCCATTTTGTGCAAAGATATATTTACTGCAGGCCTACAGAGGTTCAGGCCCTCTGAGATACTACCTGTACATACAGGGGTTTGAATTAGGCATTTGAAATACAGCCATTTTAGGCAAAAAAATCTTTTATTGAGGCCTAGTCTGGTTCAGGCCGTGTGAGATACACCCTTTACATACTGTCGTTCTATTCTACTATTAATTAAACACCCATTTAGGTCAAGATCCTAAATGTAAAAAATATGAGGAGATCGTCAAATAAGGGACGTGGCCCAGGTCGTGGTTCTGCTGGTGGAGCTCCTGTTGCAGGGAGAGGACGTGGTCGATTTGTGCCAGCTACACGCACAAGTGAAATCCCTTCCTCAGTTGCAAGTAGGCGACAAAACCTGCAGCGGTATTTGGTCGGGCCTAATGTTGCTCTATGAATAGTGAGGCCTGAACAAGTACAGGCGATAGTAGATTGGGTTGCTGACAGTGGATCCAGTTCCTTCACATTGTCTCCCACCCAGTCTCCTGCTGAAAGACCACAGTTGGCACCTGCAGCCTATGTCCATCAGTCTTTCACCTCACCCCCTTGCAAATCAGCCAAGCAGTCTGAGCCCCAAGTCATGCAGCAGTCTCTTCTGCTTTTTGATGACTATATTAGCAGGGTTTCCCAGGGCCATCCACCTAGCCCTGCCCCAGAAGTGGAAAAGATTGAGTGTACCGATGCCCAACCACTTATTTTTCAAGATGAGTACATGGGAGGGCCATCGCAGCACGTCTCGGATGATGACGAAACACAGGTGCCAACTGCTGGGGCTTTTGAAAGTGTGCAGACCGACAAGGAAGTCAGGGGTGAAGACTGGGTGGAAGATGATGTGGAGGACGATGAGGTCCTTTACCCCACATGGAATCAAGGTCATGCAAGTGACCGATGTAGTTCGGAGGAAGAGGCGGTGGTCGCACAGAGCCACCAGCACAGCAGGAGAGGGAGCAGGGTGCAAAAGCGGAGCGGCCATCCTCTAGACAGTACGCCTGCTACTGCCCACCGCTACAAGGGACCGAGCACACCAAAGCCAGCTCCAAGGAGTTGCCTGGCGTGGCAGTTCTTCAGACAATGTGCTGACGACAAGACACGAGTGGTTTGCACGCTGTGCAATCAGAGCCTGAAGCGAGGCATAAACGTTCTCAACCTGAGCACAACCTGCATGACCAGGCATTTAAGTGCAAAGCACGAGCTGCAGTGGAGTAGACACCTGGCACCTGGCACCCCACAAACAGAGAATCTGCCAGCAACACCAACACCTGGGTCACAAAGCATCTCCAAAATGTCACACGGAACCGTTTAGCTCTCCATATCCCAAACGCTGGAGAGGAAGAGGAAATACCCCCCTACCCACCCGCGATCCCTAGCCCTGAATGCCAGCATTTCTAAATTACTTGCCTTTGAAATGCTGTCATTCTGTCTGGTGGAGACGGATAGTTTTAAAGGCCTTATGGTGGTGGCTGTCCCACAGTACGTCGTGCGCAGCCGGCACTACTTTTCAAGGCGAGCCATCCCTTCCC